>NC_081563.1:121735023-121961623 GCF_022355385.1 Mustela nigripes | reverse complement strand
TGGGTCTAGAGGGAGGTCCCCGGGGTGACTCTTGATCAAGAAAGCATTTCTTCGGTATGTCACCACGAGAGCCCTAAAGTGCCAAGGACAGGACATGTTTAAGATCTGCTGGAGGTTGAAAGATGACTTCGTCTTCCCAAACCTGGGTCTAGAGGGAGGTCCCCGGGGTGACTCTTGATCAAGAAAGCATTTCTTCGGTATGTCACCACGAGAGCCCTAAAGTGCCAAGGACAGGACATGTTTAAGATCTGCTGGAGGTTGAAAGATGACTTCGTCTTCCCAAACCTGGACCTCCAGGGCCTTTTGTGTCGAGGACATAGAGCAATGCTTGATGATTTCTCTCTCTTTGTAGGTAGGAATGTGTTGTGGCCTATGAAGTCAGCTGGCCTGAATTTGATTCCAGTCCTGCCCCTTCCTAGCTGTGTGAACCTGAGCAAGTGGCTTCACCTCTCTGAGCCTCAATTTCCTCATTTGTAAAGTGGGGATGGTCATCCTATGCCCAGATCCCAGGATACTTATGAGGATGACATAGAACAATGTTCTAGAAAGCATCTGATGTGTAAAAGTTAGTTATAAAAGGGGATGAGCAGAGCAGTGACAATGTACACACACACACACACACGCATGGAAAATGTACATAAGGACCCCCAACACTGGTCACATAAGCTATCTCTAGAGAGTAGAGATGAAGGCTGCTACTTTTCTTCCCAGTTTGAGTTGTTTAACCGCGAGCCTGTATGATCTTTCCATTAATCAATGAGAATCAGCGGCAAAGCCAGTGCAGAAGCCAGAGGTGGGGTGGTGGACGGTGGTGGGTGTGAGTCAGCTGTAATGGGGCAGTCACAGGTGGCTGGCGGGGCCACCCCTCCCATCTGGACAGTTGACCCAGCTCTGGGCCCCAAGCAAGTAGGTTTGAGCCCTGGCTCTGTGACTTCTCAGCCACCTGACTCCAGGTGACATCCTTGATCCTCAGTTTCCTTGTCTTTAAAAGAGGAATAACTAAGCCTCCTGGCAGGGCTGTTGTAGGGGAAATGGGAGTGGGCCTGAGATGTGGGGACATGTGCGCATGCCAGACAAGTAGCCATTCGGACTCTTAGGTCTTCACGTTGCTGCCTCTGCCCCAGGAGGTGGGACTCACGCCCTGAAGTCCCGTGAGGGCCCCGGAAATGACTCTGGGTCACTAGATCGTACGGGGACCAGCCGGTCTTTATCTTCTTGACATCCTAGCCTCACCCACCCTGCTGGTCTCCCTGCCCGTGGAGATACCCTCTGCTTCCCTTAGCTTCTGCGTCTCCTACTCTCCCTCTGAAGAGGAAAAGGAGGGGGCGAGACTGGCCGGTGTGGACCCTGCAGGGCTGGACTGAGGGCTGGGAACTCCCCTCTCCTCAAGTGGGAGTGCAAATCTTCTGGAACAATCTGCGCGTCCATCAGGAAGGATCCGGTTGAGAGCGTCACCATCCCCGGGAGGCCGCGCAGCTGTCGGGAGTGAGTTAGACCATGTCTTCCAGACAGGTGAGCGAGTCCCTCCTGGAGGCAGTGAACAAACAACTAGAAAGTTAAAGTGCGTACCACCGTCTCATATTTATGAAGAAACAGGAGGAAAAAATTCCTTAGAGTAGCAGAGATTAAAAACTTTTTTCTGAATCCCTCCTGCTCCCTTGCAAGAACGCCAATGGTAAGAATGGCTGGAGTGATAATCAGGTTTTTGTAAAAAAAAAAAAAAAAATATGAGAAGCCCTTGCATAGTGATGTTCTGAGTGGGGCAAGTCAGGACGCCCGCAAGTGGACCCCAGCTAGGGGATCAGGAGTCAGATACTGCGCCTTCATGGTCAGCCTGGGGGACAAGAGCACACGGCCAAACCTGAGGGGACAGAAGAGTCTTCTGGTGGCCCCAAAGACAGACTTGTGACCTGTGGCTGGGCTATTCCTGGTTACTATTCCCTGCCTCCCCCCCTCTGCCCAGCATCATGGGGAGGGGAATATGGGGTTATGGGTGGAGAATGCTGCTTGCTGCCCACTCCCCTGAGATGTTCACATTTTAATCTCCGGGACCCACAAATGTTAGGTCACATGGCAAAGAGGAAGTAAGGTTGCTGATGGAATTCAAGCTGCCAATCAGGGGATCTCAGGATAGGGAGTTCATCCTGAATTACTTGGGTGGGCCCCGTGAATTCCTCAGAGTCCTTGAAAGATGGAGGGAGGCAGGTGAAAAGTCGGTGTGGAAGTGTTTCCCTGGGAGGACCGGCCTGCCCCTTGCAGCTTTGAAGATGGCGGGAGACGGTGAACCCTGGTGGGTGGCCTCGACAAGCTGGAAAAGGCCGGCAAATGGATTCTTCCCTGGAGCCTCCAGAAAGGATCGAAGCCCCGCTGGCACCTTGATTTTTAGCCCAGTGAGTCGCACTTCGGGATTCTGACTACAGAACTGTACGGTAATGAACATGCATTGTTATAAATCATGAAGTTAAGGGGTAATTTGTTATAGCAGCTGTAGAAATCTCATACAGTAGAGACCGCTGTTTCAGGGGTCAAGGTTTTTAGGGCCAGGAGTGAATGTCATCCTGCCCCATCAGGCATGGATCCTTTGCTCCAACCCAGGTCAGGGACTGTGAGACCCCCGCAAACCTGTCTCTGGTCAAACCCGGAGTCCACAGTTGAAGTGACCGGGCCGCCTTTGGGATGAAAGTGGAGCTTCCTACTCTGTGGGGTGGGCATGTCGGAGGGTCACAGAGCAGCCTCCCTCAACCTCTCCATTCCTGGCAGCCGCCTGTGGAGGAAGGTGCCGCTGGCGATCTGGATTCGAACCCCAGCCACACCACCCATGCTGTGTGACACCAAACACGGGATCTCATCTCTCTGAGCCTTGAAGTCTCAACCCCGTCAAACGGACGTCATGCCATCCTCCAGAGCTGATGTGGGCCTGGTGAGGCCTCCACTAGGCTGTTGTCCCAGGAGTCTCCCCAAATACTCTGCAGGTACCATCCGAGACTTGCCGGGGTGATGGATGTACGCCCCTCGCTCGGCTCTGCCGATCATCCTGTGGACAGACACGTCACAGAGATCTCCCTGGTATTCCACAGCACCTTGGCAAAGTGTCTTCTCTGTCATGGAGGCCTACCGTTGCACGGGGAGGCACCCTAGGACATTTCTAACTGCTTTTGCCAGGCCCCACCAAAAAATTGCAGAGAGGGCTGCCCATGACGTGCGCTGGAACTCACCAAGGGCCAGAAGCACAAACGCTCAGCTTCTGTTGGGCCCAAGAGAGGCGGGCTGGCCTCCTGCAGTGGGGTGGTTAGGGGAGCTGGAATAAGGGGCAGACACCTGGGCCTTCGCCCAAAGAGGTTCCAGTTCTGGATGTCTGGGATGGTCTGGGATTCTGCTTCCGAGAGCCCATCCCCAAGAGACTGAAAGGCAGGGGTCCATGTACCATTCTTCCAGGGGCACTAGGATAGTCGCAGGAGCTTAGGCAGTGCCAAATCACCCTGTATCAACTGCGGGACCTCATCCGCATTCCTTTACCTTCTTAGGCTCCCTTTCCTACCCTTAAACGGCCCTGTCTTACACCAAGACGGAGTGTTTTCTAAGTGGTGGTTGTAATGCTAGCTGTGGGCATCCCCTACTTGGTCTTCACAACGGTTATCAAGGTGTGAGCTACTATTCCCAAACTCTGGAAACCTTGCTTGAACCCACTGCCTCCTCCTCTGTGGGACTGTGATGGTGAGTGGTAGTGAGGAGGAAAGATCTGCAGGCACAGTGCTGGGACTGTGGCAGGTGGCTGACACTCACTGCCCAAGCCCCAGCCTGTTGCTCCAGCCCAGGGTGGGTTTGGAGCTGATAAGGACCTGGGGATGGGGCTTGCAGAGCCTGGAGGACTCAGAGCTCAGGGGTGCACATCAAACCCTCGGTGAGAATTCACCGAGGCTTCCTAACATAGGTAGAAGTGAACTTGGACCAGGGAGCAAGGCATGCCCTGTGCTTTGACCGGGAAAATCACCCAAGTGCGTCTAGAGATAGTGGAGGACGTTCCCAGATGGGAAGCCCTCCCAGGAGAGGGTCTGCAGGGAGCTGGGATGATTCTGCTAGAGTGGGGCCCCTCAAGCTGGGTGATTCTCACGGACTTTTCAGAGGCCGCCCCGCCCCTGGGGAGCCCTGCTCCGTCCAGTGAAGCCCCTCCCAGGGAAATACTGTGTCGGCACGGGGGACAAATGCAGCTGGGGGTGAACATGAATAAATCCTAACTCACTTTTATCAACAATAGAGCAAACCATGCCAAACAAAGGGAGCATTTGAAAGTGAGGGGAAAGTGAATGAATAAATGAGGGTCACCATTGTACCTGATCATTTTTAAAAACCTGATCATTTTATAACAAGCAAGATTTGGCATTTCTCACCTCAGCATTTTCCAGCTGAGTTTAAATCATTGGAGTCCTGTGGATTCATGCTAAACACCCTCTGTGGTTCTCTTAAGAACCAAGGTCAAAAGTCCAGGACTGGCTTTTCTTAGAGCTGCTAGGAGTGTCTCCTTTCATGCATCCAACAAATATTTACTGAGCGTTTACTGTGAGTGAGGCAATGTTTTGGGCACTAGAGAAACATCAGTGAACAACACAGTAGACAAAAGCCCCTGTTCTCATGGGGATTAGATTCTAAAGGGGGGAGAGAGGAGAAAAACCCCCAAACCAAAAAAACCAACCAGCACAAACGTTAGGATATTAGGGGGAGCTAGGTTAATTGTTTTTTTTTTTCAAGATTTTATTCATTTATTTGACAGACACAGATTACAAGTAGACAGAGAAGCAGGAAGAGAGAGAGAGGAAGGGAAGCAGGCCCCCCGCTGAGCAGAGAGCCCGATGTGGGACTCGATCCCAGGACCCTGAGATCATGACCCGAGCCGAAGGCTTAACCCACTGAGCCACCCAGGCGCCCCAGGAGCTAGGTTAATTGTATATGGGATCTGTCTCTACTGTCCATGCTGGTTTTTTGTACATCTAAAGTTAATACGCAAGAAACACAAAAGTATGTGTGTATTTATGTAAATGTATGTGTGTGTGTGTGTGTGTGTATACATATAATGAAGAATAAGCCAATCAGAGAAGAAATAAGGAAATTATAAATGCTCTGAGACAGGAAGAAAGGTTGTCCTTTTTAAAAGTCTTGTCTTTTTTGGGACGCCTGGGTAGCTCAGTTGGTTAAGCAGCTGCCTTTGGCTCAGGTCATGATCCCAGCGTCCTGGGATTGAGTCCCACATCGGGCTCCTTCCTTGGTGGGGAGCCTGCTTCTCCCTCTGCCTCTGCCTGCCATTCTGTCTGCCTGTGCTTGCTCTCTCTCCCTCTCTCTCTCTGACAAATAAATAAAATCTTGTAAAAAAAAAAAAAAGTCTTGTCTTTTTGAAAAAATGATATTTAAGGAAAGATTTGATGGAAGATAGAGGGCTGGCCATGGGCCATGGGGATATGTGGGGAGAGGATGTACCCATTAGGGAAAGTGAGTACAGAGTCTTAGTGGTACCCAGCCCTCAGGAGGACCTTCAATGACCCTGGTGTCCAGACCCTTGTGTGGTTTCCCCCACCCCTGACACTGAAGAGGGCTGCTCTGTGTAATAAGATATTAATGAGATGGGACATCCATGGCTGGGTCATAAGAGAAATGACAGATGGGACATCCATGGCTGTGTCATAAGAGAAATGACAGCTTTGGTCTTGTTCTTTCTTGGATATTTCTTCCCACAGGAAGCCAGTCACCATATTGTGAGGACCCTCACGCAGCCCGAAGGTGGGGTCCACATGGGGAGGGAATAAGACCTCCGGCCAACAGCCAGCACAGCTTGCCAGGCTGCGAGTAAGTCACTTTGGAAGAAAACCCTCTAGTCTTTAGGTGACTATAACCTCACGGACACCCTGACTACAATCTCATGACAGACTCTGAGGCAGGAACCCCTAGCTAAGCCGCTCCCAGACTCCTGACCTGCAGAAATTCAGTGAGATCAGAAGAAAAAAAAAGTGTATTGTTGTAAGCAGCTATAAATCAGCTTCATGTGTTGGACAGCAATAAGCAACCACTACAAGTCTTCGGGTGGGGGCACGCCTGGTTGCTTGTGGAACAGCAAAGAGGCAACATAGCTGGACTGTCAGGTCTAAGGAGGACAGGAAGAGATGCGGGTGGATGGCCTGAGTCAATCTTCCTCCTGAAGTAAAAGCTTCCTCTCTGTGGTTATTACTATTATTTTTTTAGCATTTGGCCTCTCCTGAGTGTTTCTCAGCCCAGACCTTGGGAATGAGCTGTGATGCCCATTGTCTTCACCCTTCTGGTCTTCTGAGATGGATTTAAATCTTCTCTTCCCAGGAAATCTGTGGTGGTGTCATCCTTCCTGAAGTGGTTCCAATGAGACCTCATGTTGAAACTGGGCCAGTGCTTCTTGGGGTTCTTTTTTCTTTTTTCTTTTGAAGGCCAGATTATTTTGGTAGAGAACTAGCATAGGTTTGAACAACAACAATGAGAGACACAGAAGGAACAACAGCAACAGAGGCAAAGATAGAGACAAAGAGGGACAGAAAGACCAAGAGAGAGTGAGAGAAGGAATTTGATTAATGTGAAACAAGTCATGGCTCTGAGAAGAGTCAGTCGAGGTAGTGAGAGGTGGGGGAGGCTGAAAAGAAAAGTTGGCAAAGATGGTGGGTGAGGGTCATGGGAACAAGGATAGCAGAGATGAGGGTGTATGAAGAGGACCTCTGCTTTCTGGGAATTTGACATAGTTGATGTGGAGCCTGGGAAGAGGGCAGAGGAAACGGGTGTGGCATGCAGGACTCCTGAGTCTGAATTCCCTCTTATGGGCCAGAAGTTCTCCTTCCCAGTGGCTTCCAATCCTTCAAGGTGGGCTCCAAATGGTGGCCCTTATGAGTCCCAATTAGTCACAAAATCCACTCTAAGTCGGAATTAGGATAGAAGGGAATCTACTGATTTATATAAATAAAAAGACCACAATCTGATGTCATCAAGAACCGTTTGCTCTCTTTGGTTATGTCTTCTTCCATATTGACAACACTCTGCTTTAGGCTCTCCCTTTGTGGAGCCTCTTTCTTGGGTTGAATTCATCAGAAGAAGGTAGTTGGTGTTTGAATCATCTATCCAGTGAGTAGCCAAACATAGTCTTGATACTCATTGGATAGATGATTCAGCTCATGTAGTCCATGTGCCTCCTTCTAGGCCGGTCATCCCTACCAGTGGATGCTGAACTTTGGCCAGACTTAGAGCCCCTAGATTGAGGATCAGGGTAGGATGGAGGCTCAGGTGGAAATCAGGGGCTTGTGCTACCAATAGGTGGATGGGGCACATGACAAGATGTGAATGGGGGCATATCTAATAGGATAGTCAAGAATGTTGCCTCATGGGGCACCTGGGTGGCTCAGTGGGTTAAGCCGCTGCCTTCGGCTCAGGTCATGATCTCAGGGTGCTGGGATTGAGTCCCACATCAGGCTCTCTGCTCAGCAGGGAACCTGCTTCCTCCTCTCTCTCTCTCTGCCTGCCTCTCTGCCTACTTATGATCTCTCTCTGTCAAATAAATAAATAAAATCTTAAAAAAAAAAAAAAGAATGTTGCCTCATGAGTATGTAGGAGAGCATGGTCAGGGCACCAGATCTGTTCACTCCAACACGTGGTACAGAAAGTTCTCCCACTGAATAGTCCAATAATGGAACTTGCCTTTTTAGAGTCAATGAGCTACCGTCTCACCAGAGCCCTGGTCACACTGTCATTCTTATCCATTTGTTTCATGCTATTTTGAGTCTTTCAACCCACTTTTATTACTTAGGGTAATGCTAGTTGCTATGAGAGATACATTCTACAGATCATTGGCTTAAAACGATCTTCCCTCGAGTGAAGTTCAAAATGTGAATTCTTGACTGGTGACACTGGGGCTCTGTTCCACAGAGTCATTCAGGGATTGAAGCTCCTTCAATTCTGTGGCTCTGCTATCTCTTTGTGTCTTAGTCTTTTCTTGCAGCCAGCTGATAGGACAGGACAGAGTAAAGCAGTGGCAACTGCTTTTGAAACAACTCTGCCTGGTGGGGAGCCACATGTCACTTTTGTTCATATCCCGCTGGTTCCATCTTGGTGTGAGGGGAACTGGGAAATGTAGTCCTGACGGAATAGTGGTGGCCCAGGTCTCCATGCTGTGGAGTGTGGAACCTGCATCTTGGTAGGCAGCTAGCCAGCTTGCTGCCCCCACCGAGCATGCTGCCCCAAATGATAGATTTTAGAGTTACAGACTAAAAAATGCTGAGAGTTATTGCCAGAGGTAACTGCGGGACTGCTGAAGGGTTTTAGGCAGCAGAGTTAGGCATGTGGCCATTCCATGCCCCAGTGACACTGCTGGTGGTGAAATAGAAAGGAAGGAGGAGACTTTCTAGAAACCTCAGTCAGGTGCGGGCCGTGTTATCCCCACTCCTGCCCCAGTTTTGAATGGCACAATACCTTGATGCACCTCACTTTTATATTCCCTCCATGTATTGAGGGCCCACCATGTGCCTTTTGGAAATAGTAGCTATTGATAACTTAGCAGTGTGAAGAGGCTGGTATTATTACCTGCAACTGAAATATAAGAAAATTAAAGTTCAGGAAGGGGAGCGACCTGTCCAAGGTGCGTTGGCCCTTCATTGGGTCGTCATGGAAGATGTTGATCTGTATTTGGAAATTTGGGGGGGACTCTACAGTGCCAAGCATGCATTTACCCTGTGGCATGTTGTCTTCTTGCTTAGAGAACAAAGGGTCTGAGTATCCCATGGTGGTGGGATGTGGCTGGCAGGTGGATTAGATAGCCCTTTGTGCCCACACCTCCCCCAGATGCAAAGCTCCAAGCAGCACTCTCTCTGTCCCTCTGGCCATCCCACTGAGTCACCTCCAAGTTCCCAAAAAAGATGCTCTGCGAGTCCCCCTCCTCAGCTTTCAGGAATCTGCTCTCGGGCTCCTGGTCCTGGTTGGGAGGGGGACCGCAGCCATATTCCCCCAGCTGGAGGAGCCTGTTCTGCTGACTGGACAGACAGGGCCCACGCACCAGGACCTGGGGAGATGGAGAGGAGAAAGTGGCTGAGCACAGCTCTGCGAGGCTTGGTGATTTATGAGGAGTAGCTTCCGCGGGCCATCTGGACCAGGACCTTCAGGAAGCACATCCTGTGTGGAGACGCAGGCAGTGTGGGAGCCCTGCCAGGGAGGAGGGAGGGGCTGGGGAGGCAGGAATGGGGCAGAGCCAACATGGGAAGAGCCCCGCCAGCGAAGTCAGACAGATTCAGGTTCTTCCTTCCATGTGCAGAAACTTTGAGGCAAGACCCCAAGCACTTGGGGCCTCAGTTTCATCAACTTTAAAATGGAATGATAATCATGTTGTGCTGTTGAGAAGTCTAAATGGATTATTGCTTCTAAAAGTACCCATTCCAATGCCCGGAAGGAAGAAAGCTGGTATTACTGAATGGTGTCCATAAGCTAAGCCGGCAGCTGGGTGCTGGGAACACAAATGTTCCCAGTTTGCGGTCGAGTGGGGGAGGCAGACCATTTTGTGTCATGGGGGATATTTACTCCAAACTCCAGGAGCATAGAGGTAAGAACCAATAACGCCTGGAGGTGAAATTTGGAAACTAAAAGGAGAAATAGGAGCTCAGTGGAGGATGAAGAGGTGGCAAACGGAACAGTCTGAACACAGGCATGTCGGACTGAGACCAGATGTCGGTTTATTCATTTACAACATGCAGCCCTGACTGATCCACTGGGCTCCAAACCCATATATCCAACTGCCTGCTTATATCTCTGTTTGTATGTCTGATGGACCCTGAAACGTAGCATGACCGAAACAGAGCTACCAGTCCCCTACCCTTCCCTCTCCATCCACACCAGCCTTCCTCCTTGTAGCTCGTCCCTGTCTTGGCAGATGGCACCACTGTCTACTCAGTGACATAAGCCAAAAAATCTAGAAGACATTTCTCCCCCATTTCTCTATATCCCTCACTATACCCAGCGGTACCACATTGTACTACTTCATATATGTGGTCCTTCCTGATATTGTGTGACGTGGTCTTGATCTCAAATCCCCAGATTTATCTGTCGGCAAGTTCTGTCTGTTCTCATGTCCCAAGTACGTAGAGAACCCATTTTGTTCTCTCTGTCTCCACTGCCACCATCACAGCATCTAATTCTTTGGCTCCATGTCTGTCTTTTGGGAACAAGCATCTAATCTCTTCATAGCTACCAGAGGGATCTCTGCAAACAGAGACACATTCCAAGACTCCCCTGTGGAAAGTCTTTACCTGACAGTCATTTTCACAGTAGTTCTGTGCAACGACTCATTCTAAAACTCTGTGCTACACAGTAATAAATGTTTTTTTTCTTGCTCATGTGTCTGAGGGTTGGCTGAGGGTTCCCAACACATCCGACACCCTCTGTTTGCTCAAAGAAAGTCATGGGGCCAAGTCCAAAGTCAAGGAGAAAAGAAGGGTACTCCATCACCTTGAGGTCATAGGAAGGTATAGATATATAATTTGTTACCGTGGGATAAAGAATTAGGAGCAATAACTCAATCTTCAACAAAGATTTTTAGTGGCTTTCCGTTAAACTTAGAATATGGCCTAAACTTTAACCCCCTCAGGCTCTGGCCCCGGATATGGCTCCATCCTCAACTTTTGCCATTTTTTCCCTCACCCGTTTCTCTCTAGCCATGCTGCCTTTGTGGCTGTTCCTCAAACTTTCCAAACTCTTCTTCTACCTCAGGACCTTTGCATTTATCATTCTGCCTGTCTGGATCACACTGCTCGTAGATCTTCACATCTTCCAGTTCTCAGATGGAATGCTGTCTACACCTGGGGAGCTTGTTAAAGACACAGACGCCTTGGCTCCACTGCCGGAGACTCCAAAACGGCAGGTCTAGAGGTGTGTCTGAGGACGAGATGCCCACTAGTGATGTCAGTGCTCATGTTCTGTGGACACATTCTGATTAACGCTGCTGGGAGAGGAAAGCATGCCCCAGGAGTACTGGGGGAGGATGTGCCTGGCCCAAGTCTGTTGGGGTTCAAGGAAGGTTTCTGGAAGGAGCAGCAGCTGAGCCCATTCTTGAGGGAGGAGGAAGAGGTGGTCAGGCAGACAAGACTGGGTTTTGGGGTTACCCCATGACTCTGCACGCTTCCTGGGTGTGAGCTTCCGAGTTACTCCTACCCCATCCAGCCCAGGCCCTGCTGGCACGGCCTCCCCTTGGGAACTAGAACGATGACATTATATACGACCACTATCCGAGCTTCTTGAGACAACCAATTCCACAGGAAGTCTTAGAAAGCTTTTTTTCTCTAAATGATCTTTTTTAGTGTCTGTCACCCAGAGTTGTAGAGATTTTATATCATCTATGAAATCCTATTAAGATTTTATTTCCTTATTTTCCTTTTATGATGACTGGGATTTCCTTCCTGAGAGAAGGCCTCAGGAAGTGGGCGTGGCTTGGCAGCCGTCAGGTCCCGGGGAGGGCGCGCTCCTGGGGCAGCCGTAGCCTCAGTGGCAGAGCTGCTGACAGGCATTCAGGGCTGGTGGCCTCCTTCAAGGTCCAGTGGCCCATTTACCCCTGACAATACCCTCTCCAGAGCGTCCCATGACCCAGGAGAGGCAGCGATGGGACTGTGGGGTCAGGTGAAATGATCTAAGAACCAGAGGGTCCGGGGTAAGCCCGAGCGCTACTTGGAGGGCTGGTCTTTTGGGATGCTACCTACTGGGGTGGCTTCAGGCAGCTGTTTACCTTCTCGAAACCTCATTTGTACCTGTGTGCACATGTGTTGCGGTGAAGATAAGATGGGGTCAGTGCTTCGTAGGCCGTGGCCCGTATCAGGACTCCTTATCTACTATCTACTCTCTCCTTGGATAGAGCCAGCGAGGGGGCACCTGCTGCTTTTAAAAGCAGGGTGGTGAGATCCGGTTGGGTCTGGAGGTCATTGGCCAGGCTGGTGGCGATCTCTTCTGACTTCAGGGTCTCTTTGAATCACAGGTCCTGGGAGCCACTGTTCCCTAGCCCTGCCTGCTGATGAGATTCCCTGGCGAGGACAGTAACCCTAGTGAAGGCTCCGGTCTCCTCTCAGGGTTATTAAATATAAATCATCAAGGGTAGAGGCAGGCCTTGGTGTGGGTCTCAGTGTGGGTCTCAGGTGATTCTAATTATGCAGCCAGGTGAGCATCTCATTTTAGGGGCATTTGGTCCGTCATGGATTCACCTTGGGTCTCTAGTCCCAACTCGAGTTCTCCCACTTGCCCACAAGGACAGCTCCAAGGCAACTCGGGTGCCTGCTTTGTTCCAGACGCAAGGTGCAGAATGCCAGTGGATCTAGGTAACTCCAGGTTGAAGTTGAACCTGAGACTACATTAACAAACCTCACCTATGTTTTATGTGCTCTGGCTGCACCTGGATGGGCCTCTGAGGAGTCTCCCGAGTTTTGCTGGAGAGCCCCTTGTATGTTTAGGCATAAGTGTCATTCCCCATGTAGTGGAGTTTGCTGAGTTCTTTCTCTCCTGTTCTCATTTCCTGCGGACACCTGCAGTCCATGAACTGTGGGAAGGCATCTCACCCCTCCCGGCATGGCCTGCAAGAATGCAATCCCCGTGTCCTGTGTGCAACATCCCAGATATTGGTCCCAGTCCTTGGGATCCCACTGATTAAGCTGCATTGGGTCTGGTGAGGATGTGAGGAGCTTAACCTTGCTCTCTTGGGGTCACACACTATGTCGTGTGGGTCCCCCAGTAGGATGGCTGGTGTGATAGGGCTCAGCCACTCCAGCCTCCTCCTGAAGTTTCTTCTTAGAGGACCAGGGCATGTATTCTCGGTCCAGATCCCAGACCTGAATAGCCCATCGTGGCCTCCTTAATGTACGTCTATGGCTCTTTCACTCCAAACCAAAGATGTAACTGACTCTGATCTAAACCGACTCAAACACATCACTTTCTGGCTGGTCCACCCAAAAGTGTGCCTTGTAATCCCGGTGTCCTCAGCAGCCTGTCTTAGAAACCCAGGCCCAACGTAGCCTCAGGTATGGACTCAACTCTCGTCAAAGCTGGGGCTACAAATTCCAAATCTGTTTCGTTCTCCTGGTCTCTCAGTTCAGCCCCACTATTATTCTGAAGGAATAATAATATCAATAGCTACTACTTATTGAGTACTGAATCGGGGCTGGCAAGATGCTAAGTGTTTACGGGGTTTACCTCATGTAAACTTACCCAAGTTTCTAAGAATAGTGTGGGGGTTATTCTGACCCATGTTACAGATGAGGAAGCAGAAGGTGAGAACGGTGAGGTTCCCATTGTCATTTAGCATATAGGCGGTGGCACAGGGGTTTGGATCCAGAGCTGCATAACCCAGATGTCCCGACTCACCATCCGGCTGAGCCGTTTCTACAGCCCTTGGGTGGACTCCTGGTACTTGTTTCTCAGGGGCTCATGGATCGTTCAGAAGATAAGCAGGCCTTCAGACTGCTTATCCCAGGAGATTGGGATCATGGGTCAGGGTTTCCTGTTTTCTGTTGTCAAATTCGATGGCATGAGCCCATCTCTTTCAGTTTCCTACATCCTCCACAATCCCTTAAGACTCCATTTAGACAAGAAGTCAGGGTTGACTGTCAGAATGTCAGAGCCAGCAGCGCCTTGGACAGACCACCAAGTCCACCCCCTTCACCACAGAGGAGAAATGGGTTGGTCTAAAGATACACCACGAGTCCACAGGAAGTGGATCTGGGACCCAGGGTCCTGCTCCCAGAGCTTGGGACTCACCATGTGACCTTGCATAAGTGCTCTCTGAAGCATGCAGCAGGCAGACAGATAGCCATGGAAGCTGTCTGTGCACTAAGCTAAGCCTTTAGAGTGTCAGAACTTTGACAAAAACACACCTGCAGTGCAGACCCACTCGAATAGCTGAGGCCAAAGTTGTCTGTTGAATCAGGGCTCTGGCTCTGAAAGGTCTGTTCCTCTCCTAGACACCCTCCTTGCCTATCCTGGGGCACATCTGAGAATGCTAGCTACTTCCTCATGCCAGTTAGGAAGTCTGGGGCTTAAGTAGTTTGGAGACCTCGAAAGGTAATTGGACAGAGCAAATCTACCCCTCATGCTAACTGATCTCAGAGGATGAGTCTTCCCACTAAAGGTTTTGGTATGTGCTGAGCAATCTGCTCTCTGAAGAAGAAGAGGGAGAAAAGCCCTGATTTATAGCACATTCCCTGTTGCACAAATATGTCTATCACGGCCACTTTCAAGTTACCGACATGATATTAACCAACTTGCAAATTTCCTGAAAATTTGACATTTGGCTCTGTGAGATACAAGTTGACTCCAGCACACCCTTGTCTCCAAATCTTCAAATGCCTCGCCAGATTGGGATGGTTAAACTTTGTAGCAGGTTTCCATCCTCATGGGTATACCATGAAACATGGGTGGGTGGGAATTCGTGTGCCGAATGCCAATAACTTGGATTTTCCATCGACGGGTCTTTTTCTATGATACCTCAACCTCTGTTGCCTATCTTGATGGAAACGTTGCTGTTTCTACCCTGTTGCAGAACAAATAGAAGTGTGACGGGCGGGTCCCAATCTCCAATGCTGATTTCATATAATTTTGACAGTTCGATCTCATTTCTCACAGTTGTGATTTTTTTTTTCTCACCCCTCCTGTGATGGCAGAATGTCATGTTGGGATACAATGCCGGGGAACTGTTTCCCTCTGATCCTTTCTGTCAGGCTGCCTTTCCCCCTTTCCAGGTTTATCCTTGCCTAAGTTCACAAGGCTTTGCTGCACGCACCTTGTAAAATTTCCCTGCCCCCAGCCTGGGGCATCTGGAAGGGGGAGATGAGACTTCATGGTTCTAAATTGCTCCTTGGCACATGTTTTCAGGCAGGAGTGAAGAATCAGAGATTCGGTTTGAACAGAGAAACTGCAGACAGATGTGCTATCTTCACATCTGGCTACTTGGAGGTACAGCTGCACGTGGCCACCCACTCTCTTCGCACGTGTGGGGGAAGGGATGAGTTCCTTCACGGGCCTGCAGCGGGGAAGAGGCTCGGGTCCCCATCGGAGGTGCCATTCTGACTCTGGGGGTATTTTCTCAAATCTGGGTGGTCTGGCAGACAGGCTGAAGGGTTGAGGGTAGAGGACATCCTTGCGTCCTTGGTCAGCTCCTCATACCTGCGGCGGGTTTGTGAAAGCACAATTCCCCGTTTTATCCCTGTGACGCCGATCCCACCTCTGTGGGGGCGAGGTAAACCCATTCTGTGGATGGCACTGAGCCAGAAAATTAGCAATGATCAATGAAAGGGGAAGGATGATGAAATAAAAGTGGAGTCTCAATTATGCTCTAAATGAGCTAGGCGATGTTAGTGTCTTCAAAAAAGGAGGGGCTAGGGACAGGAGGAAGGAAAAAATGATCACTTGGAAGAATTCCGCGCCCTAGTCTGGACTCAGCCATTGATTTCCTATTGCAGTCCCACAGATGGACCATAAAGGCCTTGTAGAGTGCATGTCTCCCCAGCTCTATTTCTCCACAATCTGCATAAAGGAAATGTAAGTTCCTCTGCCCCTGCTTTTCTGTCCAGCGGCCCTGGATCCTGGGCGGGTCTCAGGGAACGAACGTGTGTGGGCATTACGCTAGGGATTCGCGTTTACCAGCTGCTGGGAAGTTGTATTTGTGGTTTCAGGGTACAGGATGTTTCTGTGCGAACCACGGTTAAAGTTGCTTTTGTGAAATTTTAAAAGTAATTTGTTGTGTTTGTATGAAATGGCTGTTTTTATGAAATTTCAGTGATTTAAACAAAAACAACTGCTCCGCCCCCCCCTTCAACTCTGCTAAAAGGCAAAGTAATTGATGTTGAATTTGGTGATTTGCCCTGAAAAATGCAATCTTTGGGACAGCCTGTATCAGTCATTTAGAATGGAAACCAAATGTTTTCTTCCATATCTATCTATAATGTAAGACTTATCCCCCATCTGGCAAAACCTCTTTCTGGTGAAATGTTCAGAGTGAAATTGCGTTAATAAGTAGACATCAAGCAAAATTTACTATATGCACTTTCAATGGTCTCTGTAAACCAAGTTGCATGTCGGGCTTGTATCAATAAACATCTCTACCTGCGGGTTTTCAAGACAGATTAACTTAGAAGAGCCATTATGGGATAAAAGAAGAGGGCGTGCTGGGAGAAAAATGAAATCAAACATTCACCCGTGCAAACACTTCCTTCCTGGATACTGCTCGGATTTTAATTTCTTTCTTTTTTTTTAAATATAAAATAAAATACAAGATGTTGGTGCTGTTTGGAGATAGCCCACATCTGTACCATAATGAGACAATTCTCCTGAGTGCAGTTCTCAGTGGGGTATTTATTTAATCCGTATTGGTTTTGGACCACAGCCTGTAATGAGAAGGGACCTGGGTGGAGGCAGGGGACAGCAGTTGGAAGTCTGTACCTTTTTGAACATGAAAGTACAGAAGGGTCGTGCATGTATTTAGGTTTTAGTGAAAATTCAATAACTTTAGCTGCAGACACTTTGCTCCGGAACACTAATAAAAACGGGAATGGTAATAAAGGACCCGAATTCGAGCTTCTTGGAGATGAAGGCTGGAGCCATGCCAGGTACAGCTGCCCTGATGTTGAAGAATGTCCTGGTATGTTTTCTAGGAGGGTGCGTGGGGGCAGTGTAAGGGCTAGGATGATTTCAAAGCAGCCTGTAACAGCACCTGACCTCAGGGTCCTGTGAACACTGAACAGGCCTGGCTCAAATGGGATCACTGAATAAGGAGGGCTTCAGCAATGCTCAAATTTCCTGCCAGCAAGTGTCCTGACCGACAGACACGTCTGATCTGGAAAGGCCCTCTTCAAACCAGTCACTGTCTGCTGGGATCTTTTTGTCTCTCTGCAGGACAGTGGTGTGGGAATCTCCATGGATAAACTGGAGTTCGAATCAAAGGGGCTCAAGAGAAGAGCCACCAACTCGCAGCTAGCTATAGGACCAGCCTTTGGGAGATGGAGGACTCTCCCCGAATGCTCTAGCCTCTCCCTCACCATCACCAGGCACTGCCACTCTCTCCCATGTTGGGAGGCTCGCTTGCCCACCAGCACATCCTTGCACCTACCAGGCTGAAGTTATAGACATCTTAGCCTCACCAAACCTTCTGGGGGCTCTGACTCTCCAGCCTTAGGAGGAAATCAGCTCTGGAAGGAGAGATCTGGGATGAAGTCCAACCTAGTGATGTGCCTTGGTCCTGGGTTTGACCATGTTTGCTGAGAGTCCTTTGAGAACCTTCTCCTCCTCCTCCTGCTCCTTCTTCTTGTTCTTCTTCTTCTTCTTCTTCTAGTTTTATTTATTTATTTTAGGAATCTCTACACCCATCACGGGGCTTGAACTCATGACCCCGAGATCGAGAGTCCCGTGCTCTTCCTACTAAGCCAGCCAGGTGCCCCAAGAACCATCTTGCAGTCACCCCTCATTCTTCTCTGCTGCGGGCTGATGCTCTCAGCTTACACCAGGGCTGATGCCTTGTTGATGGGTTTGCCTACGTTGGTAGAAGGCCGTCTGAGAACCATCTGTTTGAGAAGCTCAGACTTCTCCTTGTCAGCCTGGAGATTCTCAACCTGTGCTAAGCTTTGCCCAAGATCTGGAAGCTCCACATGCTAAGAGGACTGATCGTTGCTACAGTGCCAGGCACGGGACACGGTACATCACATCTCAGTTACTAGCTGTGATGGCTCCAGGAGCTTAGTGTGCCATTTTTCTCCGTTTATAGATGAAGAGAGCGATTGGATTCTGAGTCTGTCTAAATTCCAGGCTCATGGGATTAATGCTGACCAGGGAGCCTATGGGGTGGGTCCCTCCTGGAGGGTGCTCTTGGCACCTTCTCAGGCTCATTGCTGGGAGCCGGGGCACACATGGGCAAGGTGGGAAAGCCTGCGACCGGCAGGTGCCTGCTCTTCTTCCCAGCCCACTCTCGCATCTCCAGGCATTGCTCTGGGCCCTTTCTGTCCGCTCACTGGGGTTGCCTTTCCCTTTCCCGTGGAGACCTGGAGCCTCTCGCCCAGCGGGGTTGACCTGCCAATGATAAACACCATTTAATTACAGAACAGGCTTTTCTGCCATTTCTCTCAGCACGACTTCTATTGCTGAAGATTAAACTTCATTCCAATACCACTGAATTACCTTTTTAAACCTATTATTTCAATGTGATTAACTTCACTTCTTTTCATTTAGCTGTAAGCAAAATCTTGTTTACAAGGCAAAAAAAGTCTTTGCCTTAATATCGGCAATAATAATACAAACGAACATTGCAAGAAAATAATTTATGTGAAAAACAGGAAGAAATGGCATTGATACATGAGGCTCCTCTTCAATTAATAAAAAGGAGGAAATATTTAAAAACAATTTATCAAAGGAATATATACAGTTCATACATCATGCATTTGCGAAGAATGTACTAATATCCATTCCACAAATAGCTGTGTGACCCCGGGATTCTAATTTCTGTGTGTGTGTGACGGACTCTGGGTTGTGGTTAAAATCCAGAGCCGGCTTTGGTTAACAAAGTGCCAGGAGCGGCTTGAGTCCGCCGGACACCTGTCATGTGTGATGCCACATTCTCTCTTCTGAAGGTGGCCAAAATGCATCTGAAGTTTTTAAAGAAGGGGACTGTGGACGGCAAGCCCGGGTGGGCAGCCCAGAACCTAGGGTAGTTTCTAAAGCCCACTTCCACCATCTCGGCTGTACCTTTTTTCAGGACTGAAATCCAAAGCATGATTGTAAGGGCGCCTCGGTGGCTCGGTGGGTTAAAGCCTCTGCCTTTGGCTCAGGTCATAATCTCAGGGTCCTGGGATGGAGCCCTGCATCTGGGCTCTCTGCTCAGCAGGGAGCCTCTTTCCCTTCCTCTCTCTCTGCCTGCTTCTCTGCCTACTTGTGATCTCTGTCTGTCAAATAAATAATAAATAAAATCTTTTTTTTTTTTTAAAGCATGATTGTATTAAGAATTGCAAAAGGAAGGAATGCTTGGTGATTAAAAAAAAATGTTTTTGTTTGAAGCAAATCCTGGCAGACTGTTTCCCAAAAGTTGTCAAGGCCGGGTGGCCGCTGGGAAGTGGTGGCATCTGTCACTGAAGTTATGCAAATCTTCTCTTACTGGGGCCAGAGTGTGCAGAGGGGACTCGCGGCTGCATGTTGGCAAAACATGCACCGTATGCTTCCACCCGCATCTCTCCCTAATTTATTTTGACCATTTTCTTTTATGGCCTTCCACGAGATGCACTTCACGGGGCGTTCTTTTACGGGGCGATGCAGAGAAATTAGCATTTACATCATATTTAACAGTTTACAATGAGTTCTTCTGCCCACACATCAAACAACATGCTTTTATAAGGAAAACACGGATATCGGAATGAGTCTTTCCACAGATGGTACTGTGTTTAGCTGACGTGTAGACTCCGTGAGGGTCCAAGAAGAAGAATGGAGAGTGAGCGAAAGGCTTTGCATGCCAGCTGGGGTGCCCAGCTTGTTGCGCCAAGCCGCCCAGGTGTCTCTGGGAGGAGGAGGTTGAGGGGATGCCTAGAGCTCAGGCCGGGGTGCAGTGAGGACAACCTTTCTGTCCCCTTCTTCCCCTTCAAATGTTTTGTCTCCTTGTGGCTCATCCTTGCCCCTGACCAGATTTTCCTGACTTTTCCACCCTTCCCTCTCTCCCTTCTCCCTGCCTTTCCTTCATTTGTTTGATTAGGCATATTAACTGAGCCCTGAAGCAGGTCTGGCCCTGACCTGGGGGTTGGCATGGTTGGAGGAGAATCAGACACCTTTAGACTGTCTAGTCTATGATATCTTTTGACATATAAAGTTAAGAACAATCAGCGTGACCAACTTTGCCTCGCGGCCTACATCACGTTGAACTCATCTACAAACTTCCGATGATGACGGTGACGCAGACTGGCCAGGAGAGGGGGCGGCAGACTCTGGCCTGGAGTGGAGCCCTAATCTCACCAAGGCTCTTGGATCTTCTGTTTTCCCTGCACCCTGCCTTGTTCTACCCAGAAACTGAGGAATACTGTTTGTCAGGATCTTTATTTACATGTTCTCATCTCATCCTCAAAACGACTTATTTCAGAAGAGTAATGGAAACAGAACAGGTGTGGCCACTGGCCATGCGGGCACTGGTCCTGATCCTTGTTGGGATTTGCAGGACTGGAGCTCGTGGGGCCCCTCTGAGAGCTGTTCACTGTGTCTGTGGGAGCCTCCAGGGTCTGTGCCCATCTTGCCATCTCAGAGAGGGGCTTGTTGGAGAGTGAGCATCAGCAAAGCAGTAGAACAGACTGACCCATCAGTCCCTAGGAGTGGCGGGCTGCCCTCTGGGGCAGCTACCTCTCGAGGTGCCCCAGGATGCCCCCTCCAGTGGGGGGCCAGGAACTCTTCAACCCGGTGAGTGTGGTTTTTTCCAAGGTGGAGGGCAGAGTCTCTGCAAGGCTGGGGGATGTGCCAGAAACCATCAGGGCAGGTTGACAGATGTGTTTCCAGCATCTGCCTTGCTCCTGGTGCTTGGCAGATGGGACGCGCGGACCAGGCAGCTGAAAACCTGGATCAGTTTCAAACAGCTCCATTTCCCAGGCTGAAAGCAGAGCATTTCCGGAGGGCAGCCACGCAGGCAGCAGCTCCAGAGGGCCCCAACCAGAAAGGTTCCACTGGAGCCCTGCAAAAGCCTGGTTTTGTTGGCTCAGGGAATCGTGGGTCTGAATGAGCATTATCTGGCATTCTCTAAAATCCCTTATTTCTAAATCTGCTTTGTAGGTATGCATTTTACCTTTGGTGCCTGAATTCAGACATGTGATAACCTTGAGATATGCCCACTCTCCAGATAGGACTATCAAGCTGAAGGCTGGCTTGACCTTCTAGAGCTCTGCTGTCCCATGCAGAGTAGCCACTAGTCAGAGGTGGCTATTGAGCTCTTGAAATGTGGCTAGTCCAGAATGAGGTATACTGTAAGTGTAAAACCTTCACTGCATTTCAAAAAAGAGTGTAAAATATCTTAACAATATTCTTTGTATTGCTGACACATTGAAATCATAGTACTTTGGATAGATGTAGGTTAAATAGGATATATTATTTTTCATTTTGTAAAAAACATGGCTACTATGAAATCAAACCTGACGATGGGGCTTGCATTCTATTCTTTTGGATAGCACTATCCTGGAGGGCAGATCTGGTAGGACCAGTCTTGGTGAAGTGGTACGCATGTCACCAGCAAAATTTTCCCAGTAACCTTTATTGCTGAGGATGGCCCGGGCCTGGAGGTAGGAGCTTGCCCTTCCTCTCTTGACCAGACTGTGAGTCAGATTGGCTCCACTGGGACCCAGGCCCGCTGTTTCTGAAGGGAACGGGCTGCAGGGGCTTCTCCGGTTTCTCTGAACAGTTTCTGCTAATCTGGGACCACCAGGATCTAGACACAGCCTCTGGGTGAGGTCCCAGTGCTTGGGGTTTCTGCCTCCGGCCTTTCTTCCTGTTCTTGGGGGTAGCTACCCTTGTCCCTGGCTGACCCACAGGACCAGGCTTTTAAACCTTTTTGGCCTTATACCTTTTCTACCTTGACAGGCTGCCAAGTTCCAAGCAGGAGTCCCAAAAGCTGGAGCAATCTTGGGAAGTAGGCAGCAAGGTGCATCTTGCTGAAGCCAGCTCCATCCCTGGTGACCCCTGCCCCTAACCCCACATGGGGCACTCTTTCAGCTAGGGACAATTAGAGACACACATCCTTAGGGATGGCGGCCATCAGACACAGGGCGCTATCTTTTTGCTCTGTGTGCATCTCAGCCAAGCCAGCCCCGAAGACGGGTTCTTTTGTTCAGAGGTACCTCCTCCTTGGACTCCCCAAGGGCATCCAGAATTCCCTATCTACCACAGCGGAGGGGCTCCTGTAGGGGTGGGTAGGAATGGGCTTCATTTTTATTCTTCTGTCACTGAGACTGTATTTGCTGAGCACCTGCCCCTGAGCACTGACAACACTGTAGCAAACTGAAAGCCCCCACTACCCGGGCCTCTCAGAGCTCCCTCTAGTGGAGGAGGCACACGATCATCAAGGAACAGCTTCCAGGAGTCTCCTTGCAAACTGTCAGAGCTACTTGGCCAAGGAAACTGGAAACTGACTAGGTCTTGGATGGAGGTGGCTGGGGCGAGGGAAGGCTTCTCCCAGGGTGGGATGTTGGAGCTGGGATTGTATTTTGAAAGCTTTGCCTTTGTCCCCCTCCCGCTATGACAAGGAGGGCATGCTGAGGATCAGGTAAGACGGAAAACATTTATCGGCGTGGTCGGAGTCAGAATTGTCTGGCAGGCAGAATTTTAATGAGAATCACGAAGCAATCCAGAAAATCAGCACATCCTGGCACTGAGTCTTGAGTGGAGCGGGCGGCACATGGGAGAGGGAGCTGGGGCTGGAATCCTTGGGGGAATGAGGAAGGAGTGGAAAGCTAGGGTGATGAAGGGGGTGTGGGTGCGTAGCTCCCTCCTGTGTAAGACGCCACTGCCAGGCAGCAGTGGCTAGACGAATTTGTGCGGGCTGCACGCTGAGTACCTGGGGTTGTGATGGGCCTCGTGTTTCATTGGACCTCAGAGAAGCGTCAAACGGTAGAGTGTGCCTGCTGGGGCACACCCTGTTGGAAAGAGGCCTGAACCAGGAGATCTAGTTCCAGCCCTGGTTTTGTCCCCTGACCCTCTGTCCGACCTGGGGCAAGCCCCTTGCCCTCCCTGGGATATGGCCTCCTCATCTGTAAAATGAGGGGGCTGGACTGGATGACCTCCAGGCCCACGTGCCCATCTCAGGTTTCAGGACCCTGGGAGTCAATGACGTGCTTGACTGAGCCGTTCCCAGCTGTAGCCCAGAGGTCGGGGTTCAAGCCTGTTATGAAGCTGCCACTCAGATGCTGCCACTTCTGATATTAATTTCCTTTCTCCCCATGAGCGTGGAGGGCTTACGAATGACTCTAAGAATTGCCTCCGGCCTTGGGACGGGAGGTGGCCCTGCAAGCAAATGGCTCTAGAGCCCCAGAGCGCCCCCACCCCAGGCTTCCTGCGAACTGACCCAAATCATCTCTTAGATGAGTAAGCCGGAGTTGTGCTCCCAAGAACAGAGAGCAGGTGACCAGCTTTGATCCTGGTTGTCCTCAAAGCCCTGAATGAGCAGGCTTTCAGGGCAAAGGGAGCCCTGATGTCATCAGAAGTGCAAAGTCACGGACACAGCACGGTTGCGTTGTGAGCTACAATCTGGTCACTGGTTGAGCACCTGCAGGTGTCTCCATGAGCCCCTTGCTTCCTCTCTATAAAACGGGGAAAACAGAGTCCCCCACACTGGCCGTTATTATGAGGAGGATTAAATGAGCTCCTGTTACTTATATCACACGGAAGCACCTGGGAAAACGCAAAGCTGCATGTCAGTGATTATTATTCTAAAATAATAATAACACTAAACATATCTATCCCCCCCAATGAAAAGAAATGGAGCTTAGAGATGTTGTGGCTAGTAAATGTCCCCTTCATTTAGACACAGTGCTGTAACTTCTACCCCACCAGGACTGATGTGGTCCCCCGCAACCCCAGCCAATGTCTCAGCTGGGCAGAGGCTCCTGGAGAAGCAGAATGTCCAAGGTCATAGCTAACCGGAGAGTCCTAAACCTCTTTCTGATGGGCTCTAAGTGGGGATTTCCCTGCCCTCTTACACTGTTCAGACTGGACACACAACTCTCATATTCTTTCTCCTTGCAGATCTAGGGACAGACACGGTCCCTTTCTTGGAAGGTCTTGATCACTCAAAGCTGTAGTGTAGACCCTTTGAGGGTGGGTGTGCATCCCTTTCCTTTTACGTGATCAGCGGGGGGCTGAGAGCAGAGTTCTGCGTGAGATCCCTTGGCCAGATAGCCAGATACCCCTCTCCCGTCCCTACCCCTAACCGCAGCTTCAGTCTCAGGTGAGTCGTGACTGTACCTAGGATAAACCTGCCCTTGTCCTGGGCTGATGGGTGGGCCTGGACAGGGGCAGAACACCTGCAAGGGTGAGGACTACAGGGAAGGAAGTGGATCCTGATGTGTCTGTGAATGGAAGCCCTGCCCCCCAGGCCTATAACCCCCTGAAGGTCCTCACACCCCCACCCTGCCCCAGGACTTGGGGGCCAAACACTAGTTCCTGCTAAAACTTCATTCCTTCTGATGCTGAAGCCTCTCAGAGCCAAGGCCCAGAAAAACTGTTTGGGTGGCCACCGGATACAGTGAGCAAGGACATTTCTGATTCCTTTCTAGCTAAAAATGAAAATGTTTTTTCAGGGGTGGTGGTGGGGTGGGGGAATAAATAAATTAAAAAAAAAAAAAAACAGAAACAACACCTTATCAGAATAATAAAATTAAATTATAACGGGTCTGTCAGTGACACAATATCTGAGGGTGACAAGATGTAATCTCAGTAAAAACACCGGATCTGTCTGTTTATAGATCTAATAAATTATGTTAGAATTGTGCTCTTATAAATCCAGGCTGTCGAGGAAACCCAACAACTAATTCATCAGTAGCTGGAGGAGAGGTCTGCTTCTCTGTTCCAATTGCTCACCATGTAGATAACAAGGAGCCTTACAGACGGGCCGGTTAAATGTCGTTTGTTTCAGAGCTGTAACACGGCACGGATCATTGCTCACACATAGTCACCCAATTATATTAACCTGTGCAGCAATACGGTGTAATGACATGACATTAAGGCAGCCACTGGAGAGGGGCGCCAACTTCCCTCCTGGCAGAGGACTGAGCCCAGCCATCGGCTTCCCCCGGCAGCAATCTTGTCATTTAAATGCAAAACAAAAGCTCTTGAATGCAAGGAGCAGAGAGTCACTTCTCCCTGGCAGTCTTTGAAATCTGAAATAGTCTAGGCTTTATCCTCTGTCAGCTCTGAGGAGCTTGCTGGCCAAGTTTTTTTTTTTTTTTTTTTTTTTTAAATCCAGTGGCTCAGTTTTCTTCAAGGCCAAGAGTCTCCTCCTTCTCTCCCTGAAATTCACAATTTCTTGCCTGGGGTGTGTAGTTCTGGGATTGTCCCAAAGATCTGGAACAGGGAGGTGAACGGGAATGGAAGGAGAGGGGTCGGGGGACAACCCAGGCTTTTTGGGGAATTATGGCTTCGAGGGGTTCTAGTTTTCCTTTGTTTTGCCAGAGATAAAAGGAGCAGGGAAACAGATCTAGCTGACTCCAGAGCTTTGTGTTTCTTAGTCTCGGCACTGCTGACATGAGGCTAGGTAACTCTGTTTCGGGCTGTCTTTCTACACCACTGGATGCTTAGCAACATCCTTACCCCTGAACCCTAGACATCAGTAGCATCCCTTCCCCCTACCTTTGTGATGACTAACAAAGTCTCCAGACATTGCCGGAGTCATCCTCGGTTGAGAATATCTGATTTGGGGCCAGGCTTTCACTCTACAGATATCAAGCAGTACTCACAGTGCACCAGATCTGTGTTGGGTTGGGGGCCCTTTATGTTGCTCTAGAACTTTCTTTAAAAAGGAGTGACCTGTCTTTGAACTTCCAGAATCTCTCTTCTCTTCAGAGAGGTGACTCTGCCCTTCAGGCTCTTTGGGTTGGAATCCCAGCTCCTCTGCTGCATAGCAGCCAAACCTTTGGGTCCTGATCACTTCGTCTGTATGACAGGGATGCTAATAGCACTGATCTCCTTGGGCTCTTATGAGGGTTAACTGATTTTTGCAGGTGAGGTGCTGAAGGCTGGGGTGCAGGAAGCCCTAGGCACTTGGTTGTTATTCTTACCAGAGCCCATTCATTCCTGGGGATCCCGGGGATAAGGAGTTGGCTTGAACCTCAGGGACAGAGTTTGGTCAGGGGGTCCGGACAAAGCAAAGCAGGTGTCCCTGAGCAGAGCTCCAGTCTGAGCAAAAGAAATCAAGGGTGTAGGTTGTGAATGTGGACCATGTGTACCTAGAAGAGGCTCCGAAGTAATCAATCAATTAAATCAATTAAATCAATCGGTCAGTCAGACACGTTCATAACATTTTGTTACAAGCTAAGCGCTATATTAAGAGCTTTTCAAATACTACATAACTTACTCCTCATAAGAACCCTATGAGAGAAAGGGGTTCTAGCATTATGTCCATTTTACAGGTGGGCAAACCGAGGCAGAGAAAGTTTTGTTTTGTTTTAGCGACCTATCCAGGGTCCTCCTTTTAGTAAGTTGTAGGACTGGGATTTGAACCCAGGCAACTTGGTTCCAGGTTCCACACTCAACCACCACATTTTGCTGCTAACTCCAGCTTCCCTCACTCACAAGAGAAAAGATATGGGAGTAAGGCCAGGCTGGGAGTCTGGGGGTGGCTGGTGCAGAGAGCTGCTCATCCCCTATGTACGCTTGCTTCCCTCTTTCTACACTGGTCAAAACTGTTTTCTCTTCTCCCCTTCCCTTTGGAATGCTTATGAAAACACACAAATATGGCCATGTTTAAAAATGGCACCAGACCCTGGAATATGAATCAGTGATATGTACATAATTTCCACCAATCCTTTAGAACTCAGATTTCTTGAGGCAGAAAGTGGGGCCACAAGGGGGAAAAGGCAGGAGGCAGCCTCAACCTCCCCATCTCCATTCTGTGGTACTTGTGTTCTTGGGAGCTCAGGGTCCTCAATTCCCTCCCCCACACCAGCCACACTTTCCCCTCAATATAGCTACCAATGCTGTCATACCACTGGGGTAGAAGTGCATCATGGGAGATGATGGACATCTAGGATGTGATGTTGGCTTTGGGAAAGGATTGATTCTGGGACAAACATGGGAGTTCAGGGGTTGGACCTTGAATTTACACCTTGCACAGATTCTTTAGGAATATGTGACCTTCTCATAGGAACATGACCCGCCGGCTGGTTCGTAAGATAGCTTTACTCTCCATGAGCCATCAGATTCACAGTAAATATGAGACAGTAACCCTGAAAAATTGGAGAGGATGAGAGAATGTCATTTGAACAGCTCTCTGGCATATGTTTTGGGTCCAAGAATTCAAACAGTGAACTCAGAAAACCTCATTTGATTTACCAGAAAAATCTTATCCCTGGACAGACTTTACTTTCTTCTTTCTTTCCTTCCTTCCTTCCTCCTTCCCTCCCTCCTACACTTCCTTCGTGCCTTAGCAAGGGTGACTAGGGGGGAAAAAGAGGCCGTGAGACCCTCTGGGAAAATCTTCACCATAAACCAGAGAACATCATATTCATGATGTAGAGAAAGAACTTACTTTTGAAAAAGACTGATTCTAGTAAACGGAAGAAGATTTCACAGCACATCTAAATGCGTCTTTTCAGCAAAATTCAGGAAAACATGCAGTTTATGATACAAGATATGAAAAATTAGTTGATGATGCATCAATGTAAGATATGAAGGGAGCAAAGTTGAGAAGAGTTAGAAATGAAATAAAGCATCACTGAAACCCAACAAGACTAAATAAAAAGAAACAAAATTAACATCAACATTAGACACAGCACAGAGACAGAATTGGCAATGCAGAAAGTAGAATCAATAATCCCTTAATCCTATGTGCCTCAGTGTCGTTATCTGTTCAATGTGGATAAAAGTGCCTGCTTCAAGGAGTTGATTTGAGTAGTAATTGAAATAAAGCCCACAGAGTTCTTGGCAGAATATCTGGGATGAGGCATGCCTTTAATAAATATTAGCTATTAATTTTACAATTAAAAACCTTGTATAAAAAACTAATTTCACAAGAGAAATGGTTTTGGATTTAGTTTGTTGTGTGTTTGAACCAATAGTAGGCAAAGCAGACATTATGAGACTTGCAATCAGAAATCTTGCATAAACTTGAAAAACAAAATACAAGAAAAGCAAAGAGATTAAATACACAGAAGACAGAGAATGGTGCTCCATCCTAAAGCCATCAAAGCCGCCTTTCCTAAAGAAGAGACCATTGGGTATACTCTTTCACATACATGAAATACTTTAAAATATTTCCCAAAATATTTAAAACAAAAGAAATTTTTAAAAAGACTGTCAGAACAAACAACTGAATTAACAATTGAAGGTGAACTAGAGGAAAGCTTTCTCATCTTCAAGAAGAACCTAAGTGTATTAATGGAATTCCATAGACAACCTAATTTGGGAAATGTTGCTTACCATATTTCCTTCTTGGAGAGAAATATCCAACACGGACTTTCCTTGAAATTCCAACTCAGCAAAGGTTGACCTATATATAACCAGTTTAACTACACCCTATATGATCTGACTTTCCATTAAAACTCTGGTCTCAACAGCTTCCATGCTCCTCCTTGCTCATTCTCCCCCTCGCCACACTGTCCTTTCTGTTTTCCCTTGGATATGCCAGGTATGTTCCCAGTTCAGAGTCTCCCCATGAATTGTTCCCTCCATCTGGAATGTTGTCAGAGCCACACATCTATGTCCCTCAGTTCCTTCAGGCTTTTAGTCAGACATCATCCTACCGCAGGGCTCCCGATGACCCTGTTGAAATGTCCATGTGGCCAATTCCCCATGCCCTTCCTCAGCTTTATCTTCCCTCCAGCATGTGTCACCATCCAAAACACGATTTTATTTATTCATTTTGTTGCTAACTGGTCTCCCTCACTAGAATGCCAGCTCCATGAAAGCAGAGATCTCTGTCTATTCCAGGCACTGCCTCGCATACATAGGCATCCAACAGATACTTGTTGAGTATGTGAATTAGTAAGGGAATGAATCCTAGAGGCAGACAGGAAGAAACAAACAAACCCAGGTTTCCTATACAGGACAAAGGTCAGATCGCTTTCAGACTTTGCCACAGCTCTGAAGACTACAAGATAAAGAGTGGGACAATACCTATGGGATTTTGAAAGGAAAAGGTTGTGATGCAAAAACACACTATTCTCAGCCAAGGTTTTCATTTGCAAAGACAATAGAGAGATGTGCAAAGTGTACCATTGATGAGGTCACCCTAAAACACAAAAGCAAAATAAATAAAATCCTTGAGGCCTACTCAATATGAACGAGATGGACCAAAGTTGTAGACTTACCCAAAGTTGGGTAAATCAAGGTATAGAGTCAGAGTAGTGAATATTAAAACCAGTTAGACATAGAACTGAGCTCCTTATGTTATTTCAATATCCATAAATATAATTACTTAGCAATGCCATTGTCTAAAAACAATTTTTGGAAAAAATGGACATAATATAAACAAACAAAATTAAACATTAATCATCCCGGTTTAAAATTTCTGGATTATATTAATGAAAATATGAAAGTGAGTTAGGGAGGAATTGGGCATAAATTTTAAAATGTTTGTTTACTCCTTGTATAGAGGAAGAGTCCACAAAAATGACTTAATCTATTGCATTGGTCAACAGACAAACACAGGTTCAATTTTCACAAAGAAAAGACAATCGCTTAAAGAAATATTAGAACGTTTATACTCTTCAATTAACCAGAGCAAAAAAAGAAAAGCACAAAAAACAGCTTATGGGAATATTTTTCTGTGTAATTACTAGTACTTTTTTTTAATATTTAAAGATTTTTCAAAATTTCAAAATGATGCACAATGCTGATGGAAGATACAACTGATGGCAAAAACATTCCAGAAACAGAAAGTACAAAATAGCAATGCAGTAAAACCCAAAATTCTGGATCTTTAAATAGAATAAACTTTAATCAAAATAAACGAATCAGTTATAGATCCGATTAAAACGAGCAAGTAAACAACAGAAATTTTGCACAGTACAAATTTTGCAAAAACCTTAAACCTAAGTCGAAATGACACAGAAAGATAAAATAGAATTTAACATGAAAAACACAAAACTAATAAAAATATGTTTATAAAAAATAAAAAATTTTAAAAAAACAATAAAACCCCACAAAACTAAAATAATTCTATTTTAATAAGGAAGTGATCCATAGTAAGAAATAATAGTCATGACTCTCATGCCAAATAACATACCATTAAAATTCATAAAATGAACACTGTTAGCAGTGCAAAGAAAAGTGATAAAACATACTAGTGTCAGGGGCATTTAATATACCTCTCTCTGTCTTTGAAAGATCATGTAGCTAAAATATAAGTAAGGATATTGATGAGGATATATATATATATATATATATATATATATTTATATTTATTTATTTATTTTGCCTGTGTGTCACATCAAGAGCCTCTTGACCCTTGGAGATTTAGACAAAATTTTTCCAATTCCCACCTTCATGTCTTAAGGTTGTCACATGCTCCCTAAAAGCTACTATCACATAGCTCAATATTCAGCCTCCTGCCCATTCCCCCATAAGTTGTTTCCTTTCCATAGGCCCATACTCTTCATATATGATATGACCGAAGAAATAGATCAGGTCTCTTTGTTTCAGTGGGTTCCTTCCAGAGTACGAGTGCCTATGAATCCAAATTGCTTCTCCTACTTTCCTTAGAATTCTGATCAAACAAAGCCTTTCAATCTCTATAAAATTATTCTCACTGATAATGCAACTGCCTCCAAATTTTTTTTAAGTTTTTTTTTTTTTTTAAATTTGACAGAGAGAGACATAGCGAGAGAGGGAACACAAGCTGGGGGAGTGGGGGAGGGAGAAGCAGGCTTCCCGTGGAGCAGGGAGTCCAGTGTGGGACTTGATCCCAGGACCCTGAGATCATGACCTCAGATGAAGGCAGCTGCTTAAGGACTTAGACACACAGGCACCCCACCTCCAAATTTTTTGAACACAAATTCCTATATGTAAAACATTTTTGAGCTTACAGCTTCAACATAAGTACATGGTAAAATTCTGTAGTCTTACCATTGTGCTAAAATGTTGAACTCCATGCTCTGGAGACTAATACTTGCTACACTTTTGACTGTATACCACTATGTTTAAAACCTTTCAAGCTCATCAAAAGAAATGAAATCTTGCCATTTGCAACAACATGGATGGAACTAGAGCGTATCATGCTTAGCGAAATAAGTCAAGCAGAGAAAGACAACTATCATATGATCTCCCTGATATGAGGAAGTGGTGATGCAACATGGAGGCTTAAGTGGGTAGAAGAATAAATGAAACAAGATGGGATTGGGAGGGAGACAAACCATAAGTGACTCTTAATCTCACAAAACAAACTGAGGGTTGCCGGGGGGAGGGGGTTTGGGAGAAGGGGGTGGGATTATGGACATTGGGGAGGGTATGTGATTTGGTGAGTGCTGTGAAGTGTGTAAACCTGGTGATTCACAGACCTGTACCCCTGGGGATAAAAATATATGTTTATAAAACCTTTCAAGCATATACTTTCAATATGCACATATTAAATATTAATCTTCTATGGGGTGACTATGACATATGAAGCATATACAAAAATAGAGGTTAAAAGGGACAAGATAAAAATAAATATTTAATACGGGTTTTAATATTTTTTTTTCTTGTACCCTATTAGATAATACTATGATCCCCTCTGTGATGGACATCCCAAAGGGGAGACTATTTTCTAGGAAAAAAGCTTCTTTTCTGGAGCTCTTGTATAGTAAGACAAATTAATCATATATAAACCAGAAAGAAAAATATCCATAATTTCCCCAAAATATAAATTATGTGAGTCACATTCTCTGAACATAATATAATAAAAGTAGGAAACATTAAGGAAAGGAAAGGTTAGAGGGAAAATATTTAGATAGTGGAAAGGAAAACAAAAGCTTCGTGTTAGAGAGAACCTAATGGGATGTTTAGATGAAAGGAATGAGAATATTATTCAGGAAACTTAAAAGGAATATGGCCAAAACTGTACTCAAAGATAAATACATTTTATCAAGTGAATTCACTATTAAAATAAGAACACAAAAACCAGAGAAGATTTTATTCAAGAAATCAGGGGAAATGTGCATTTTGGGAAAATAGATGAGAAGTGACATTCAGGGACAAGAGCAGAAACTAATGATTTAGAAAGTAGAAACACAGTAAAATTGACAAATACAAGGGAAGTTCCGTAGATGTCAATAAAATCTCTTTCATTACTTATAAAAAAGTCAAAGTATGGGTCTAGAACATTAAGAGTAAAAGGGTATTTTACATCCCAAAGATAGTTTTTAAGAATAACAAACCAAAAACCAAGCCCAGGTGGTTTTACAGGTATAGCTTTTCTAGTCTAATTTTTAATCTAATTGATAATTGTTTCAGAGCATTAAAAGAAAAGCAAAATTAGCAAAATTTCATACCATAACCATATAAAGACAGAAAACTCAAGGTCAATCTATTTTTGAATGGAGATACTAAAAAATGTAGAACTCCATGTCTAATTTTAAAAGAATAATACACCATGTACACGTAAGAATTATTTTAGGACCTCAAGGATAGCTTAATATTAGGAGATCGATATTAAAAAATTAAGTTTCTATCTATCTGTTACTATGTCATGTGAAAATGCCTGAGTAAACTTTTCCCATATGTGGAGAGGATATTTGAGATTGTATGCCCTAATATTTATTGCTGTCTCCGTGGAGTATGAAAAAATCACATCATGGGATGGAGAATTCTGAGATGACCTTGTGGAAGTTGGCAATCATCCTTCAGAGGAGCTGAGAACAATGGGAGGCTCATGGTGTCCACATTTAGCCATTCCAAATCAGAGGCAGCAAACAATGGCTTCATATATGAGTCCCCATTGAAAGCCACAGGACAGACACTCCAAATGACTGGCATTGATTTGTAACCAAGTTACTACTTGGTAGTAGTAGTACCAATGGGCAATTCTTTATTGTATGCTACAAGAGAAGAAGCAACAGGGATTTGCTTAGTTAACAATGGCCGATGATTTTCTAAAGTAATGCCAGGAGAGCCAAGAAGTCAGTCGTAATGTAAGAACAGATCATATGTAAGAAACAATGTTATCATTTTCATGAAGACTATAAAAGAGTTTGGTTAAACTCAATACCTATTTCTGATTTTAAAAATATTGCTTAACACAGGTTTAAAGACTCCTTACTTAAAATTTTGGTCTTAAAACTAATAGTCAATGGACACATAATGGTGAGACACAAAAACAATTTTCACTGAAATCAAGAATAAGATAAGAATGTCACCGAGGAGAGGCCAGAAACATCTCCCTAGTTGTGATAAACAAAAATGTCTGCAGACATTGCTAAACGTCCCCCAGGAGGCAAAATCATACCCCCTTGAGAATCACTGTCCTAAGAAGATCTATTAAATGCAATGAGAACATTTAATTTAATCTGGTAAATGCAATGAGACAATGTAAGTCTTTAAATTATAAATTATAACTATCGAAAGAAAGAACCATCATTACTTGCAGAAGATGGTTTAACATCCTAGAAAACTGAAACAAAGTAACTAAAACTTTATTGGGAGTAATGAAAAGAGTTCCGGAAGTGGCTGGATACAGATTAAATGTGCACACAAGAATGTATCCAAAATTCCAAAAGCAACTAGTTAGAAAATATAAAGAACCAAAAGATTTTTTTTTATCCCAGTAGCAACTGTAATAGAAAATAGAAATAGTAATAGAAAAGCTTGAGTCATAATGAAGGAAACATATAGTTTTATGGAAGAAGGTATTCTTGGACCCACCTACAGACTGATCTTTTAAAACTAAAAACGTGTTACTGATTGCTTAACACTGTCCACGCCTTCCCATTGCCTTCAAGTTAAAGACCTGTCTATATCACATGCCCACTCTGGCCCATGCTGACCCATGCAGAGGTTTGCTCCTGCTCACTCCCTGGTCTCTAGGAGGGCACAGAATATTTGAATACAGCATCACGTGCCATCTAGTTCTGCTCTTCCAGCCTGTATACCTCCAGACCTTTCATTTTATAGAACGTAATTTCCAACTCCAGGACCAACCCCACCATCCTTCTCCATAAATATTCCATGAGCCAAAGTCTCTCTTGAAAGTGCAGTTTCTAGAATTGAATGTAATACCCTGAGTGTGGTATGACCAGAGCAAAGTACTGTCCCCTTTTTTTGTTTCAATATTTTACTTCTCTATTCATTAACACTTTAGAATGCAGATGAACCTGCGTTTAATTCCTGGCTTTACGATTTATTGGCAAGATCTATGGCTCCTTTGAGCCTCAGTTTTCCTTTTAAAAAGAGGGGGATGGAGAATAGTTGGGATGGTAGAACATGACACTTGTTCTTTTTGTTTTTTCTTTTAAAGATTTTATTTATTTATTTATTTGTCAGAGAGAGAGAGAGCACACAAGCAGGCAGAGAGGCAGGCAGAGGCAGAGAGAGAAGCAGGCTCCCCACCAAGCAAGGAGCCCTATGTGAGACTTGATCCCAGGACCCTGGGATCATGACCTGAGCCAAAGGCAGAGGCTTAACTGACTAATCCACCCAGGTGTCCCCATGACACTTGTTCTTACTCCCTTTCAGTGTCCCAGTTAGTCATGTCCTAAGTCTCCCCTCAACCTTTCCCCTTCATCATCACTTGCTGTCCATGCCAATGTTGTGTTTGCCGGGCTCTTGTTGAAGCTGACTGGTCAGATTCCCCACCTCAATTTGCCATCAAATTCCCTTTATAGAGCAATTGCTGTAAAACACAACTTATGTACATACGATTCCTCTACCGGTACCTTTGATGCCTCCCCATGGCCTCCCAAAGGTCCAAGTTCTCATCCACAGCTGGGCTGTGTATAACTTTCTAGCATCATCTTCCACTTCTTCCCACAGGGCATCCTACACCCCGATCTGGCCCAGAAGTTCCTTGGCTTGATAAGCTATGACCTGAGAGAGGAGGTATTTCTACACAGGTCTTCCCTTAGAAGGATTCTCAATCAGGAAAGAAAAGATCATAACAGAATGTCTTCCTTGGGAGCTATACCAAACTGCTTCTTACCAGAGAGAGAGAGACCCAGGGAGGGCTGCTGGACTGGCTGGGAGCAACACGGATTCCAGGAGGATGTCTCTCGCAGTGCCAGAGAACCAGCCCTGGGGCTCTGGAGGCCCCATTTCTGAGAACAACAGCCTCCCCCAACCCAACACCTCATTGGTCACGGACACTTCCATTTCACGGTCAATTGGCCATACTTTCAATTATGTAGGAAGCTCTTATTTTACATGCAAATTCCAAAATGCCTCAGAAATCTGTGGAGAGGTCTAGGTATAAAGGACCAGGAGTTTAGGCCTAGGAGTTGGGAATATCCCTATATTCTCCATGACTATCCCTACTGGCCCCAGGACCCTCAGAGGACGTGTTCAGCAATGACTATAGAGAGAATATGGGAGGTAAATTATCCGGAGCATAAAAGACAGTAAATTTTATGTGGTCTAATGGTTTTTTTTTTTTTTTTGGCATGTCATTAATAAAAGTCTATCTCAGACATTATGTTTCTATCTCAGAACACCTTCTTATCAATAGAATCACAGATAAAAAATTTTTTTTTCGTGGGGCTGAGTCTTGAGTTTTGATTTGGAAATCTGAACCCCAATTCAATGGAGAAGATTTTAGCTTCAGATAGGATGAGTTTCTCCCTCCTCTTATCTGCCTAGCCTGACGCTGACAAGGCAGACGCCGGGCAGAGTGGCTGTGAAGCAGGCTGTCTGGGGCCTGTCCCCGTGTAGAACAGAGAACCTCCATTCCAGAGGTTCTCAACCTTGGCTGTCCATTGGGATCACCTGGGCAGCTTTTAAAAGCCCTGATTCCCAGGCCACCTCCCAGGCCAGTTGAATCAGAACCTCTCAGGGTGAGGTCCAGACTTGAGGAATTTTTCAAGCTACCCCAGGGCTGCAACGTTCATCTGAGGTTAAGAACCATTACACTTTCTCCCCTGAGAAGACGTCTATGAATGCTGCTGTGACGTTATCTGCCAGGGAAGAGAAGGGGTCTGACGTATGCAGAGCACCAGCTGTGTGTCACGCACTGCCTGGAACCCTTCTTATACTGAAACCTCATACGAGTGTGACAAAGTAAGTCTTACCTCCTCCATTTCCAGGAATCAGCAGCTCAGGGGAGCAAAGTGACTTGCCCAGTGTCCCTTAACCCCAAGGAGGTGGTGGGGTCAGGAGACTAAGTGGGTCTTTCCAGCTCCAAAGCACGTGGTTTAGTTTCATCAAGGTGCATGCACTAGGAGAACGGAACCTACCGTCCCAGGCCGAGGGTAGATTTTTGGCTATCACCTCCCTGCCCTAAACTGATTTGAGCGGTGTTTACACTCCTCTCTGTCCTGAGAGGGAGAAGCACCTGCCGAAGGAGGAGCAGAGACGCAAGAAGTAAACAGGCATCCCTGTTCCTGATCTTAATGGATCTTCTACGATAACCTCAGCACTCGAGACGCCCGCATTACAAGCCTTCCCGCGTGTACACTCACAGACACTTTCCATGCACGCGTCAACGTCGCTTATGCACATGCACACTCAGGCACGGAACAAGTACCGTGGGACACAGACTCTAGGCCAAGCGCTGGGCGTGTGTGGGTATCTAGGGAGATGGTTGACTGGAGAGGAGGTTAAATGTATAAGCTGGAAAGACGGATGACGCGGGTGCTAAGCCCAGTTTTCCAGCTGTATAAACTCAGCCAAGTCCGTTCAGTCGAAATTTTTTCTTTGCCTGCCATTACTGCTCTGTTGGAGAATTTGGGCACGCATCTCTCCGGGTGTGAAGGTGGGAGAGGGAGCTGGGGGCGGCTTGCAAAAGCCAGTGTCCTCCAGAGTCTCTCCCTGAAGTCGGCCAAGGCCCTGGTGGCGGCAGCTGTGTCTGTCCTGATCCCTCTCACGCTGAGGTGTCAGCTTCCACGGGGATCAAGTATCAAGCCAGGACCGGTCAAGGCCAGCCAGAGGTGACCCGGAGGCTGGCGTGTCGGTGCGGGCATGTAGCATTGCGCGGGCAGAAGCTTGAACGGCCCCCACCTCGACTCTAACTGATGCCTTGAGCAGTGGGGGCAGGTGTGGGCGTCCTTTTCCCACTGGGCTGCTCACGGTGCTAAGGCCTTGCCTGCGCCCTCGAAGACAGACCGACAGATGGACACCCCCAGGGAGGTAGCCCAGGATGGTGAGGGAGAGCATGGGCTCTGGCCTTGAACACATCTGACCCATCCGAGTGACCCACAGCCTTCCTCTGTGCTCAGCTCATGGCCTGGGACACAATTATAGATCTCTGTTGTTGGGTCAAAGGCACGAGTCTATGCCCCTTATTTTAATATCCAGGTTTGTTCAATTTTCCTGGCTTTCATCATTAAGAAACACATATGCAAACCAACAATGACAACAAAACACCCTAAAACTGATTCAGAGGATTTTAGGGTGTATTAGAGTCGTTTCTTCCTTGCTGTCCTTTAGCTGGGCTTTGCAGTGTCACAGTGGAAACAATCTGTGCCAAGTTGGACAGCTGAACACAGGCCTTTGGCCCAGAGTCTCCAGAGACCCTTGGGAAACCACCATGGCAGAAAAACTTGACCAACGTGGGCCGGGGAGTCGGGAGACCCAGACTAGAATCTGGATTCCACTCCTGTGTGACCCTGGGTAAGTTACTCAACCAGTCTGAGTCTCATCTTCCCGCTACATCCCAAACAAAGCCAGATTCCCTTGTTAGAGACATTTGCTCCTTCGACAGACCTCATCCCTGTACCATCAGACTTTTCTTTGGGGGGTGGTTTGATTGCTATCTATTCCATTCCTATCAGTGTTCCATGAACTAGGAGGCTTATCTAACTTGCTCACTGCTCTAACTCCAGGCTAGCCCAGAGCTTGGCATTGGATAGGTGCTTAGCAAATATTTGTTGAATGATGAATTCAGGAGTGTCCAAGATTGTGCAGTCAGACGCACCGATTTAAAGAAAGTGGCCTGTGCCAAGAGCTCCTGAGGGCATCATATCAATAGACATCCTGAAAAGCTGATCCATTTTACAGATTAGACAACTGGGCTTTTTGCCTCCGGACTGAGCTGCCTCAGACAGAGAAAGAGAGTGCTGGGGAAGTCAGCACCTTGTAGGTGCTTCCCATGGGTCTTGGAAGGGAGATCAGAGGACAAGAGTTGGTGAAGCTATGTGTGGACCACTGTCCCCCAGCCAGGACCCCTAGTGAAAGCTACTACAAGGACTGAGCATGGCGCTGGGCATCAGGGAGCAGAGTTCTGCAGATGTAGCTGAAGACCTAAGGGGAGAATCTGGAGGTCTCTGGTAATATCACCCAGTAGTCATAGGATTACATGAGGTCTCGTGATTCAAGCATCAGATAAGGACAGCAGTGGATAGGGACACATTGAATACAAGAAAAGTCTCTGAGTCCATAGTTAGAAATAAACATATTCATGTACGATATAGTCACCCAAATAGAGAGCAGAAGGAAAAGCTTTTCTTATACTATTCTTACAGTAGGATGTTCCTGGGAATTGGAGACTATGTGACGAATTTCAAAAAAATCACCAATTTGCCACCATCACAGGAATCCTTAATTCAGGCAAGAAGCATCAACAGAGTCAGACGAGTGAGTGCCAGTATATTTATATGTCTCCCCACAAATTACTTACAGACGGCAAAGGGAAAATAGCATCTTTCACAATGGAGAAACCCAAGGCCATCCCATTAACCTAATAACTGAGGTCAATGTCACCAGTAATGGGGCCGTTGTGACGCACAGAGAAAGACATCTCGCTTCTGCTATTTCAGCCCCAAATTCAACACCCGAATCGAATCAAGGCAACCAACCAAAGGACTTTCTGCCAAATAACTGGTCTGAACTCTTCACCAAATGTCAAGGTCACGAAAGACCATCATAAGAGGGGAACTGGGAGCTGTCCTGAGTGGAAGGAGGCCAAAGAGACGTGACAAGTAAAGGCAATGTGTCATCCCGGCCTGGACCACCAGATAAGAAAGTAAATAACTGAGGACAATGAGCAGGAGAAGTGGCAAACTCTGCACGTGGCCCATGAGCCACGGAAGAATACTGCACCTGTGCTGATTCCCTGATCTTGGCCAGCGCCTTGGTGGTGTCAAAGAATGTCCTTGTTCTTAGGAAGTGTGCCCTGAATATTTTAAGGGTTCAGGGGAAGTGAGATAATGCATTGAAGACCTCCACCCCAGGCACAACTAGGAGGCTGACAGGTGCTGCTGTGCCTAGAGTAAATCCTGACAGCTGCCACAAACCCCCATGTGACCGGGAAGCAGCGATTCTGGTCCATCACCATCCCCGGACCTTCCTGCCCCCATGCCGTAGCTCCCCATTACTCCAGGAACAGGCCAAAGACATCATGTTCTTCTGTTTATGTACTCTCTCTGCTCTCAGTCAGAACCCACTAGAAAATGCACGAGAACAAAATTAACTTGACAGGGAAATGGATATTTGAATGAAGCTTCTGCTTAAAACAATAATTCATCATGTTCCATCGTACGTCTCCACAAAACCAGGATCACGGGTGGTTTAGCTGAAATGAGGGAATTCATTACTCCCCGAAACAATCTCTGGGACTCATTTCACAGGGCTTGGGGATTGTGGTGAGTGAGCGAGGGAACAGACATCCGCCAAGCTCTCCAAACCCGCCAGACCCTGTTGGGGTCTTTCCATTCCTTCCCCGCCTCCACACCACCCCAGCAAACCCTCACGGGTTACCCTAGAGATAAGGATCACAGAGAAGACGCCCAGTTGAGAAGTGATGGGCTTTTCGAGGTGGGAAAACTCGCCCTTACTCTCATCAAGGACAGAATGGGCTGCCTCTCTTCCTCCAGGGCTAGCCAGCCTCCTAGCTGAGCCAGGTCTGTCCCTGGGGGCGTGAGCAGCCAGAAAGCCTGACCTGCAGTGGAGACGTCTCAGCCGGGTCCCAGGACATGTCCTCCTCCTGGGCCCTCTAACAGATGTCTCACATCTGTTAACCACACACAAGGTATTATGGAATGAGGAGCCCCAGTGATGGTGCTCAGGAAGGCACTTCGTGCAATGTACTCAATCACTTATTCATTCATTCTTCCAACAGAACTTATGCACCTACTGTGTACTGGACCCCGGGGAAGTATCAATGGGCCTGGAGTCTAGTCTCAGAATCTGTTCTCTGGATCAGCAGGATTACCTGGGAACTGGATAAAAATGCAAATTCTCAGGCCCCACCCCAGACCGGCTGAGTCAGAAGGCCCCCCGCAGTCTTGTCTCAGCAGGCCTTCCTGGTGATTCAGATGCATGCTAAGTTTTACTGCCCTATATTTGAGGGCAGTAAAATAATGACAGACTGTGATAGCAGGAGCCGGGGACAGAGGTCTTTGATAACTTTGAGGGCTCTGACCATTGTAAACAGAGCCCAGGATTGCACAGAGATGCCCAGCTGACTTGCACCCTGCGGGGAAATCTGGCCTCTCCTTGGCCCCAGACTGAGCAGCTTTACCGACTATATCCAGTAAGTGACCCATCACCTAGACTCAGTGGAGGCACACTGGTCCTGCTGGACAACCAGGAGGGCCCCAAGAGATCAAGGCAGTTGAAAAGAAGAGAGCCTCCTGGGCTGCAGGATAGTGAACACCTTCTCTCCTTTAGAAAGTGAGGAATGTCAGTGAGTCAACCAGGATTTGCAATGATCAATGATTCTATCTGATGTCATCAAACATTGGGCAGGGAGTTTGGGAAGTTTTTGAGGCAATAGTTTGAAAACTCTGGTGCACACACACACAAATTATACAGAGATCTTTCAAACATTCAGACTGTCAGGCCTTACCTGCCGCTGATTCGGCGGCAGGTCTAGGGGAGGCCCAGAATCTGCGTATTTTGCAAGTCCTAGAGTCATGGTTTGAGGACAGCCTTTGAGAAACACTGTCTTGTGAGATAGGCCAGCTCTCAGCTCGAGCCTCGTGCTCAGGCTCAGCACCTGACCATCCCTGGCTCCCGGGCACCTGGAGATGGGCCCGTGGTTCCCCACGGGTTTCTCGGCAGAGGATGAGTAACTATTCTCATCTGATGGGTGACGGCAGGGATGAGAAGGGCCTTGAGCCTGGCCGGGAGTGCTGAATGGCACTGTGAGCAGCAGAGAAGCAAGGAAGCTGTTCTCATTTCATAAAAGGCGCTTTGAAATCTAATTAGAATATGAAAGTTGAGAACTTGGTCTATTTTTAAACAAAGCATGGGTTCAGCAGAAACAATCAATATGGGAGCTGGGAGCCGCCTGTTGGCCTTCACTGGGGCGAGCCAGGAGCTCCCTTCAGGATGAGTCCTTGATGAGGAGACAAGGGGAAGGAGAGGAGGGATCTGGTAGGGACAGACGGGGCTCTACGGATGCGGGGAACAGTTAGGGGAAGACATGGGGAAGGTCATGGACTCTCCAGACCCTCACAATGTCCTGACGGATACCTAAAGGCAAGGAGTGGGGGGGGGCAGGGGGGCGGTGGGCGGCATGCAGACGACATGTGGCATCCTCGGCTAGAGGCCAGTCTGTCTCCTTTTGACAGTTGAGGAGAGCTGTGGCAGTGATTTAGTGAAAAAGAGCCTGAGTTTTTGGAGCCAGATCCGAAACTGAAGCTCAGTCCTGCTCACTTTCTCCCTGTGTGATTTGCCAAGTCTTGCAACCTTTCTAAGCCTCAGTTTCCCCGTCTGAAAATGGTGATAATAATACCTTGAGAATGGTGAAAGGTCATTAGAATAGCCATTGCCACTAACCTGCGCTGAACATGTATTATTCTGGTTGGTCTTTGCAACCGTCTTAGGATATTCAGGGCAGGAGAACATGCCTCATTCACCATAGTGTCTGGTACAGAGTAGGTGCTCAATGAATATTTTGTTTCCTTGCCCATCCTAGGGGGCGGGGGATGGGCACTAAAAAGGCTAAGACTCCTCTCGGCCGGTACCTGCCCAGCAGACAGTGACGGCCCATCGCTGACATCTCCTGAGCCAGACCGAGCCTTCCAGAACCCTGGCAGGATGTTTCTGACCCTGGGGCCTGTCCATGGCAGAGCCGGCAGCTCCAGTCTTGCCTGCCTGAGCCACAGCACGCACAGAACCCCAAGACGCTCACGTGACAGCTCTGGTGCCACTTCCCAGGAACATCCCACGCAGATCTGCCTTCCTTGAAGAAAAGTAACGCAAAAGGCCATTTTTCACTTTTAAATAGCCTTCATTCTATGTCTTAATAAATGCACGTTTGTTGATTTGTGTAAGCATGATGTGGGAAGTCTGCAAATGGATGTAATCTGCACCGAGGGCACATGTAAGCACCAGTGAGCACTTTTGAATAATGAATCCCTCCCGTAAAAGACGGACGCTATTCATAATAATTCCTTGCTTTTCTCATTTTGCCGCGTACAGTAGCGATTAATCAATTTGCAATGTTATGTCACCCGCAACAAATTGCTAGCACCAAGACAAATTTATTGCTTTATGATAAAAGAACTTGTTTAGGTAAGAAATAAATTAAATTTGGGGGGCTGTTGTTTGGGGTGTGATGTTCACCTAGGTGACCCACGGAGAGTGGGCTGGGAAGACGAGGGTCCGGGTGATCCCGGCGGTGACCTGGCACCCCAGAGAGGACCACAGGAGCCGCTCATGGACTGTGAGACGGCGCAGCTCAGATGGGAGATGGCACCATCCGGAGCTCGAGACAGTTCTCTGGAACATCTGCCCCGGGTCTCCGCAGAAGGAAGTGTAATGTAGAGCTTTGCACGGAGAGTTCTGGACAGTTAGCAAGGCTCCAGGGAAACACACCCTCCTCTCCTTCTATGCTTCATCCGATTGATAAGATTTCAATTTACCTCGCATCGTGAGGGAAGGGGACCTGCATTACAGGAGCTGGGGATGGGGTTCAGAGATCAGAGGGTGACACAGGTCCCTGTGCTTCTGTTTACCGAGATGCATGGGGACACGAAAATACCAGAGGAAAAGCGGCCAAAACTGTTACCAAAATTGTGCTGTCGTAAATGTGGCATTCAGCAAATGATGTTTTTAACACACGTAACATTTAATTCTGTGTAATGGCTCTATTCACACAGACACTGTCAAAAGCTTTAATTTAATACCCTTCATGGCATAAAGGCCGGGCTGAATGGGCTCCCGCCACGGCACGGGTGACTTGGAGAGATGCAATCTGCTTTCCCTGTATCATGTTCACAGAAAAGCAGCTCAGGAAAGGGAAGCATTTTGCCTGAGGACAGAGCGAGGGGGTGTGGAGAAGCATCTGACTTCCAGGATATCACACACGTTTGTCATTAATTTATACTCCATTAATTTGGAATCTGGAGTGGAATTAGGGACTGATGCGTTAATTCTGCTCTCCCCCAACTCTCCTCTCTCTCTCTCTCTCTCTCGAGACTTTTTTCCTTAAGCAATTGGATAGTCTAACATGATTTGTGAAAAGCAGGTTTCAATTAGGAAGGATGTCAGTTGCATTGCCCACGGAAGTGGATTGCTCTGCCCTAGCTCATCAAAATCCATTCCTTTCTGCTCTCAAAGTAGGCACTGGGACCACCCTTCCAGAATACTTTGACACACCCGTTCCACCTGTCAGGGAAAGCACCCCCGTGACTTTCTTGGGCCACAGTCTCTGTCATCTCCTCTCCTCTCCACCTGGAGGGAGGGAACACGGAGGCCTCCTGCTCTCAGAGGCCCCTGCAGCCTCCTGCAGTATCTGAGCGGCCACTTGGCTGGCCCCCAACCCCAGTGCTGACATCCAGAGCCCCATGAACAACAGGGGACAGAGAACTCAAGCCTTCTGCTGGGACCCTTTCCACTGTCTGGGGGCTGGAGGGGTCGCCATTACCTGGCAGCCCCAGAGGGTTGCTGGACTCACCTGGCGCCGGCTTCTTTGTCTTCCATTATGCCTGCTCGCTGGGCTCCAGGGGCCCAGGTCCTGGCTGGAGCAGGAGCAGCCCTCATGAGCCTGGCTGGGCCTGCCCCCTCCCTGACGGCTCCCCAGCCGGGGGTCGTGTGGGGGCTTCCAGCCTTCCGTGGGGCTGAGTTGCCCCTGCTCACACTGCCTGCCTGCTGGCTAATTCTGATTATTTCTCTTTCTCCTTGCTCTCTTGGGCGCCTTTATTCCTGACCGTGCATTTTCTCTGGGCTCAGGATTTAAAAAAAAAAAAAAAAAAAAAAAACCCACACTGCTAATATCCTTGTCAGCCTTTTCCTGAATCATGGCTGTGCGGCTGTGGGGAGCCATGGGCCAGTGCCTTCTGGCCGGCAGACTCTGTTCCTGGGCCTTCCTGTCCTGGGGGTCCCAAAGTCCCCACTTTGGGTCTCCTCATCCCCTGAAGGGAATGCCCACATGCCTAGATGCTCTGAGGAATGCCCAGCTGGCAAGGCGGACGGGGCCAAGAGCTGAGAATCAAGCTGAGCTTTTCCATCTCCCAGGTGACTTCTCTCAAATGCTATTTAGAAAAAATTTGTTAAAGTGCTGTCCTCCGTGTTAGCTTGTTTGCTGTGATTAGCCCTGTTTCACAGAGGCCTGAGCAATTTGCTCCTCTGGGTCAGGACTCCAGTCCCTGCATGCGTAACGCAGGTACGGAGGAATAATCATCCCCACCGGACAGATGGGGTGACTGAGTCTCGTGTTCAGAAGGGCACTTAGCCAGGATGTGCGGTGCTCGAAGTGGGATTCAGGCACCATGGCATCCAGGCCAGCATCCATCCCCGGGCAGGGGTCTGTCCTTCTGTGTAGCACGTGAAAAGCCAGGTCAGTCCAGGCTGCGGAAACACGTGCTAGAAATCACTTAGAAGCCCCAGGCTGGGGAGTCCAGGCAGCCGGGGGGATTAGCCTGCTGATCTCTGTCTCCTCATATGCACTCGGGGCCGGGTGGGGAGCCCGTGTTGACACTGCTGAGTAGGGGCTGGTTAACTGCCTCAGCTCATCACGCTGTGTGGCCTGGGTGGTGTCCCCATTTCGATCCACTCTGGGAAAAACAGACCCAATATGAGTCTGGCTGGGAATAGAAATTTCCACAAATTCTGGCTCAAGTCTGTCCCATTAGAGATTCAGGAAGAAGGTTGCAATCAGTAAATGTCCACTCCCCCGGACAGCCCTCCTTGGCTCTTCAGGACAGAGCAGTCACTCCCTCCCGGATTCTGAAGCACGTACTCCTGGCCACCTTCCTGTCACTCAGGCCAGCGGCTCCCATACCGTCCCTCACCACAGCTGGGCTGCGGCCATTAAACCTCTCGTCGAAGCCTAATACCTTCGTGTGTCCGTCCACATGCCCACAGCCCGGATGACTGGCCACGGTCACTGATACACATGCCCACCAGCCTCAGCCTCTCCCGGAGACTCATCTCCACATGGGAATGCGGTCCCACATATCATGGTCAGACACAGTGTCGTGTGCCCGGGCACACACACCCTTGCGGAGAAACCCAGGCCCACCCGGTGACCAAAAGTCTGCTCATGTCTGTGCTTGACACATTCTCCAGGCCATCCAGCTCCCCTGCCCTGCTGTGCTGAGCTGGCTGGCCAACGGGAATTGGGAATTGGGCCTGCTCAGGCCCGAAGCGTACTGGGTACCAAGCTCTAACCCGGACAACTTTGGGGACGCAAAGTCTATTCCCGCCGGGCTTCTCTCTGTTCTCTTTCCCAGATAGACGGTCTCGGTTATCTCCAGGAGGCATCTACCCGCATCTGCTCCCTATCAGATCGCACACTTCCCGTGGGCCCCTAGGGGCCTGTCACCACCTCACCTTGCCGCCTCAGCACTTTCTCAATAACTCACCAAGGCCAACTGTAGCTCACTCAGTGATTTTTTTTTTTTTCCTCCCCTTTTACCTCTGAAGCTGTTTTCCCTCTGGACAAATGCCTTCCTGTCCCCTGCCTGTCCCTTGGGCTGTTTGAACAATGGAATAGCCCAGGAGGAAGGGAAGGAGAAGCAGGGTGTCTGGTGCAGGCTGGTCTGTCCCCTGGGGCAAAGACACCTCCTTTCCTGGGAGTGGGGGGTGAGATAGGCCCCGGGGTCTGGTGTCTTGGGCTCCAGCCCCAGCCCTGGCCCTTCCCAGGTTTGTCACATTTGGACATTCTCTTGGCCCCTACAGGCCCCAGTTTCTGTTTCTGTAATAGGAACCGGGCATAATCCTTTGCACCTTACAGGGCTGGTGGGGACATTAGACAAGGTTCAACACATGTATAAAGCTCTAGATAAATAAATGACAGAGCACTCTAAAAATGTAAGATTATTTTTTTTTAACCACAGCCTTCCCTCATCCTCATGGCCTCTAGGTCCATCTGACAGTCGGGCTGGGGCAGGGTCTGGGCCTGTCATAGAAAGCAGGAGGCAGCTGGGTAGGTGGGGGGTGTCCTCATCTCCCTGTCACCCACCACTATTGCCTGTAAGCTCTGGGGGGGGATCACCCTTGTCATGGAAACCAGGAGGGAGGGAGCCGATGGAGAAGAAGCCCTACATGGATGAGGACCATGTCCGTGCGGGTCACCTTACACATATTATCCCACTAAATCCCAAAACCAGCTGGCAAGCGTTATTACAATTGAGGAGCACGAGGTCCAGAACGATGACATGGGCCCCAAGTAACTGAGCGGAGACTTGAACTCTGGATTTCTGACTTCACAGGACGGGCTCCTGCCCAGCCTCCTGACTCCCTTCGGAATGTGGAAAGGGAACTGGAAAGCCGGCTTCCTTGTCCTCGGAGGCTTGTGCTCCATAAATCCATCCTGAAGCAGTGAGTCCCACTCCACGGAGTCACTCTGGCAAAGACCCAGTTCATGCAGCTGAATGGGAAATATGGCTTGTGTCTTAGGACTTTTGTATAAAGAGACTCGTTCGTGCCACAGCTTCGAAGCCACCTCTTCTAGGAGGCCTGCCTTCTCATCCGAGGCCGGTCTGGAAGGCCGAAGACTAGTGACTTCTTGCATGAACTCACTGGGGAGGTCCCGGGTAAGTTTCTTTCTGTCTCTGGGCCTCAGTTTCCCCATCTATAAAGAAACATGGTTTTCTAGGGGTGATGTTTCTGGAGAGCTTCTGGTCACCCAAAACTATGTTCCCCGTTGTAGAGCTCACGTTAGTTCAACAAAGTAGGTTTTTCCGTCTTACACATTCACTTACTAGAAAATCCTTAGAGTGGTGAACCATGTTAATGGCATTGGGCTAATGCATTTAGAAAATCCAAGAGGAAGTTCATGTCGGGGGTAGAAACCCAGGCAGAAATGGCTGCCCCGGTCTGATTCTAGGAACGTCAGAAAAAGCAGAATTTTTGGCTTCTGACGCTGTGTCCTTGTCACTGATTTAAGTCCTGGTTCTCCCTCATTTAGAGAAAGCAGCTAGGTTCCTGGTCCAAGGGGAGGGGCCCACCTTTGTCTCTGTCTGAGGGGACTGAAAACCTTTACAGGAGCCATCCTTCTGCCAGAAACGCATGTCCTGGGACAGGGAGCAGGGAAGCTCTCGTGTTGGCCTCTCGACTGTCAGAGAGTCTTCTGGAAGGAAGACACAGTCCCGGAAGTGTATTCTACTGGCACTTCCTTTTGGGGGTGGGGGAAAGGCCTCCACATCCCGCGACGACTGCCACCAACAAATCAATATGTTGACAGAACAGCCCTCCTGCGTGGTGTCCGATTAAACACTGATCTTGGCGTGGGATTCAGGCTGACCTGTTCCGTTTGGCCAAATGCAAATGCATTAACCTTACTACTGGGTAATCTAATAAAAAGGATCAATGGTCTGATACGGTGCTTATGGAGTCATTTACTGCAAGCGACAGCAATGTAGCCAGGACCCAGATGGGTGGCTCGGGGGAAGCCGAGGGAGAAGGCTCGAGCTGGCTGTCCGAGGCTGACGTCCCCAGGCGAGGCCCACTCTGCCCGGAGACACCGGGCCCAGCGGGCGAGGGAGCGAGGAGGGGGTTACTCATTCATTACTGCCACGTTAATCACTTAGAGGTTCAATTAAGTATAAATCATTAGTGGTATTTCAAGTTATTTTATCCAGGCCCACACGCGGCACACTTGACTGGCGGTGGGGAGCTTTCTGTGTCGAGATTTAGCGTACGAGTGAACAAGGCAGTCATATGGGTTTTTCTGCTATGAAATTGATAAATGAAGCGGGCATTCGAGGTACAGCAGTAATTTCTGTGGTGCAACCAAGTGCTCGCTCCCTTGTCTCCTCCAGCGATGAGGGCATGGGGCCCTTTAATACGGCAGCTCTCCCCTGGGGGCCCAGAGGCCAGGCTGGGCGGCGGGCCTGGGGTTTATTTCCTTGCAGAACTTCCCAGAGCCAAGCCCTGCTTCATTAGCAGGAATATACCTGGGAGAGAGGGAAAAAAAAAAAAAAAAAAAGAGGAGAAAGAGGAGGGTGGGGAAGGATCCATCACTCTCATTCTGGCTTGATTCTGTCATCGGTTCCTCATAGTAGCAAGCAGGCGGGGTGAGGAACAGGGAATCACCGTCTCGGCAGCTGGATCCCCTCTTCCCGAGGAGGCTCTTGTCCCCGGTGGCCGGCGTCCCTGTCTGGAAAGCATATTTTCTCCTAATCGGTTTTACAGCTCTTTTAAAGTAATATGTCAGATCATTTTCCCCATATACATAGTTAATGAAAGTAACCCTACAAATTCATTTTAAATAGATGGAAGTTGTTATAACCCTGATCCAGAATTTATTATGCTCATTACAATCTTGCTGAAGTAGGTAATGTAATGGACTATTACTTTTATTATCTTTTTAATCCCTCAAAATTATTAGGAACTGACTAATATTTGGCATCACCCTGTTAATGTTTAAACAGAAATTGATACTTTAATTCGTCTAATAAATGATGGGGGCACTCTGGGTGGAAACAGAAGCCTGATTGAGTTTATCTCGATCAGTCCTAAAGACTTTTAAGTGGGACTCAGGGGTCTGAATGCAATTATTTCCAGGCAGGGTATCTTCGGCAAGTACTCAGGAAGGACAGAAGAGAGGAGACGGAGATAGTGACACAGAGACCCAGCCGGCGACAAAAAAAAGAAAAAAAAAAAAAAAAAGACAGGAAAGCGAGAGGGAAGGAATTTTCACTCCTACGTCCAAGCTGCAATTCTAATTCACAGAAAGCTCCGCTTGGGCTGCTACCACCCTAGCGGGCTCTATGTCTTTTCCATCGGGACTTCGTCCTCCCCTCCTTCCCAGATTTAAAGGATTCCCCCCTGCATCCCCCCCATTCCTGTGTTAGTAATCAGCTTTATGGCTAAGAATTCTCAAGTGCTCTAGAATCCGTGCGTTGCCGTGACAAATGATTGGGTCACATTCTCCTAGTGAGGAGTAGAGATCCTGCTTGCTCCTTGGAAAATGATGTTGGCTGCTCAATTTGCAAATTACCAGATCTCCCTGTGAAATGGGAGGGGGGCAGGAGGGGCATACTGTTGTGTCTCTTCCAGAAACGCCAGGGCTGGGCTCTAGTTTGCCCTCTGTAGCCCCCTGACTGGTTCCTGCCCTGCCTGGATGGTGGCAGGTGGCATTTAGGAGAAATTGAGCTCTTGAACTTTCTAGTTTTCACCAGGCAAAAATGCAATGGTAGCCACTTGAATTAAAAAAAAAAAAAATCTATGAATTCTAACAGGGAGAGAGGAACCAAGTGCTTCCCCGCCTGGCTTGATAAGAGCCGGAGCGAGGTACATTCGGGAGTAGAAACACTGGCATTTTGTGTCGCACCAAGGCAAGGGTGTGTTTTCTAACAAAGAAAGCTTCCAGTTAGCAAAGTCACTAATTAGCCCGGAGAAGCTCATTAGACTTTAAAGCTGCTTTACTGTATCATGCCTTTGCTCTCTCTAAATGCCCCGCGTTTCCAAAGCAAGAAGTGTATTGATTAAATTGACTCAGCATGAAATGGATCTCGTTTGTGCTGACCCACAGAGAGGTGGCCTCCCGGCTTTCCTGGCACATGGGCTAGCCAGGAGTCCAGTGAGCGGGGTCCGGGCCAGTGGGCCGGGGACAGCATCCTGCCTGCCGGGTGGCCTGAGCTGCGTGGAGGGACCGGTTGCCCATCGTCCGGTGAAAACCCGTTTTGATCAATGGAGGGGAAGCCTGCCCTTAGCTAAGTTTGTTCCTGACGTCTTATAAATTGTGCTGGGTTGCTTTCGTCAACACCAAGTTGACAAGGGCTCCACGTCGTTTGGGGCTTGATAAAGCGACGAAAAGGCAGCTTCTCAGCATGTTTATTTTTAATAGACATAAAAAATGAAAAAAGGGGGCTTTCTCACTCCTCTGAACCCTCGTTGACAGAAAGATACTGGGTGTACCGAAGTGGAGATCCTGGAATGTGTGTGTGTGTGTGTGTGTGTGTGTGTGTGTGTTTGCCAAAATATCCTTGTAAACACAAGGACAACTTCAGGACTGAAAATGGGAAGGAGTGGGCTCCAGAAAGCTCTGCCGTTTCCTTCGCCAGCATGAAGCGCCAGGGGCAGCATTCAGGCATCAACGTATTGGAGCTGCGGCAGCATTCTCTGTGCGTCTCAGCTCTCAGGCTGCCTTTGTGGATGAGACACACAACGACAAATCTCATCACTTCCTACTGCGTGTTTTACACATGCAGCAGTAGAAGCAGTAGAAGCCACAGCTTCTGAGACACCTCACTGGAAATCAACCCTTCTTCCTTTCTCTAAACCTTGTCTTCAGAGCAGTAACTCCTAGATGTATATGTGGCTTTTCTAGATGAGTACGGCGCTGGAATAATTCTCTGGAGACCATCAAAGCAGAAGGAATATACCTTTAAGTGCCAATTCAAAGATATTCGCCACAACCGTGACCAAGGGCTAATGTCCTTCATATAAAAAGAGCTCTTTTACATTGGTAAGAGAGATATCAAGGGTCCAGGAGAGAGAGGAGGAAAGTGTGTGGGAAGGAATTTACCAAAGGGGCAGTTTAAATAGCTAATATTTATTGAACACTTAGTACTTAGCGGGAATAATTTACATGGGATCTCTCACTCATTCTTTACAAAGATGCAATGAAGTATGTGTTATTATTCTCATCAGAAAAATGGGGGAAAAAAAGTTTTGAAAAGTTAAATAGTCAGCCCCAAATCATACAGACTGTGAGCAGGGAGCTGGGATTCAAGAGCAGGTGGCTTGATCCAGCAGGGGCATCTACCTTCTCTGGCTGCACTGCCACAAATTCACAGATACAATCATGGGCTGAAGTTGGAAAACAAGTTCATGTTTACTAGTGAATGCGAATACAGTAACTGAAAATTTTTAAAATGTTACTACTAAATGCTGGCGAGGTTGGATGGCAACAATCTTTTTTTTTTTTTTTTTAAAGATTTTATTTATTTATTTGACAGAGTGAGGGATTGCAAGTAGGCAGAGAGGCAGGGAGAGAGAGAGGAGGAAGCAGGCTCCCTGCCGAGCAGAGAGCCGGATGTGGGGCTCGATCCCAGCACCCTGAGATCATGACCTGAGCCGAAGGCAGAGGCTTAACCCACTGAGCCCCCCAGGCGCCCCAATAGACAATCTTAAGTAGGAATTATGATTGGACAGTCTCTATTGAGAGTCTTAAAAACGCACAAGTCACTTGATCCGGAAATGCCGTGACAAATAATTTATCCCAAGGAGATAGAAGTAGACACAAACCTTAAGCACACATCTGCCCTAAAGCACAGGAAAACAGGCTAAAAGCCCCTCGTTAGGGAAGTGGTTAAGTGGGTTATGGACGGCCCATTGGATGAAATGTGAAAACAATTAAAATGATGTTGTCAAAGGTTTGTGATACCAGGTGATACCTATCGGAGGATGGGAATAAAGCAGGGTTATAGAGTTGCATGAATAATGTCGATTGTGTAAAATATGGAGAGGAATCAGAATGGAAGGAAATGTAAAATGTGAACCAGGGGGTGTTATCTCTGTAACGGGATTCTGTGTGGTCGCAGCTTTTTGTTATAAAGTATTTTCAACATTTTCTACAGTAAACCTGTTCAGCTTCTAATAGGGGGCGAGAGGCATCCTTGAGGACTTTTCAGTCAACTTCGTAACTTTAAGTTCCCATCTAATGGGGATGAATCCCTGGTCCCCCGAGATCACGTTAGCCCAAGACAGTGGGTTTATTGCTTCCTACATGGGCCCAAGACACCTAAAAGTAACCCGTGTGTCCTTCAGCTCTCTGAGCCTCCTCATTGTCTGTAACCTACCCACTGCTGGGGTTATCGGGAGCACAAAATACATGCAAAGGCCCTCGAACTGTGCCTGCATAGTATGGGCGCTCAATACACATGAATAGTAGTAATACTAGTAAAGCAGCCATGATGTGGCTGTTGTTTTGTTAGAAGGAAGGAAGAGCCAAGGATCCATCCAGCAGGCCCTGAGAAGTGAGCCTGGACTGGCTTGTCCTGAGATTGGGGCTTAGAGCAATGAGGACTAACAGTGTCCCGGTGCTAGCCCCGGGCTCCTGATGCTGTCCAGATCTCTAGGCAGCCGCTCCACAGGTAAAGCGAATGGTCTTCAAGTGCACCCTGATGTCTATGCAGACGCTCACTACCCCCACATCCCGGACACCTCCTTGGGGCCAAGCACAGCGTTACACCTTTTCCCACGAGGATTTTCTCCCTTGCAACTTTGAGAAGCAGGCTTCATTGGCATCTCTGTTTAAGGCTCAGAGATTAGAAGTTGCTCTCACGGGTCACAAAGCCAGTAGATGGCAAAGCTGGAATTTGAACCTATGCTGATTTGGCTCTAGAAATGTCAGAGAAGACGGGTAATAATGGCTGAGAACATGACTCTGGAATCAGAAAGATCTGAGCCTTTGACTCTCTGTGTGGCTTCAAGTAAGTAACAAAGAAGCCTGAACCTCAGTTTGCTCATCTGTAAGATGGAACAGTACTACAGCCCTCTTAGTCCAAAAAGCCAACGATTGTATGTTGTGCCATTGTTTTATGTCACACTAAGAAAAACAGAATCAACACGCCAATTAAACCATGATATAGTACTTTCTTACCCCTTAGAATTTTAATTTCATACTGATGGAGAGTACCTTATTTAGACATAGATTGTTATCATAAGGCCTTTGTACATACGTAAGAAGGAAAATACAAGTGAAATAATTTGTTTAAGGTATTCCAAAGACCTCTTTGTGCTCAGAGATGGGCTCAGGTTAGGCGAGGTCTGTGTGTTCCTGCCACATCGCAAGCATTAGTTGTGGGGTGACTTTAAAAAAACGCTTCTTTATTATCCTTGGACCTTTGAGCCACAGATACCCGTTCTGCAAATTCTGATGTGTGTTCCCAGACGTGACAAGGACATCAGGCTGCTGCCCGGCTGACAGCGATTGTAATAAGCATCTCCATTTCGGAGACATTAAAGTGAGAAAAAGGAAGTATGCCCGTAAGAATCGATGAGATGTGGTAGCTACCTTACAGGGTTGTTGGGAGGATTGAATGAGGTTGTGCCTGGAAAGGTCTCAGACGCAAGGCGGGACCGTGGTTAGTCCTCGGTATCACCGCGACCATCACTGTCGCTGTGATCCTCCCCTCTGATGTGCGAGGCGGAGAGATGCGGCTCAGGCTCCGGACTGAGCCAGCGTTTCGGGGCTGATGCACTGCCCTGTGCTGGGGGCAAGTCTGCTCTATTTCCCTTACCTTCTCTCTCTCTCTCTCTCTCCCCCTGCCTCCGCATCCTCCCTCTACTTTTTCTCCTCTTCCTACTTCTCTCTGCCCCTCCTTCCCACCCCCACCCTAGCTCTTCTACAAATAAATGGCCCTGTCACTCCAGCCCTCTTGTAGGGGCAGAGTGAATAGAAGTGTCTTTTTGAAAAGCTTGTTCTGTCTGACATTCCCTACCAGCTCAGGAGTGGGGCTTCTTTATACTCCCCTCTCTTCTGCTCTAAGATATGCTCCTTGGGTTAAAGATTTACCAGGCTTCCTCTGGGCCTGGAGTGCTCCATCCCATGGTGGAGGCTGCTGGGCTGTGGACTCTGGAGGCCGATGGCAATCTTGGAGGGATGTGTCCGTCCTGCTTCTGGTGGCTGTAGACCGACCTGCTTTGGACCTGCCTGAAAAGAAACCATCTATTCTCATTTATGATTCTTTAAAAAAGAAGTTCACGGCTTTTATGATGAGCCTTATACATGCATTTAATGACATCAAAGGACTTGATTATTGCATTAAGAAGAGGTCTGAGAGCTCTCTGGTGTCCTTCGCTTTAAGTATATTTTAACTGCCTACGATGAAAGGGACAAGACCCAAAACGAGCTGTGGCAACATCTTCATAAATTCTGAGCTATAATTGACGCGCCTTTGCCGGGACCAGGAACGGCCCAGGCAGGTAGACACGGGAAGAGCAGAGTTTCCACTTTCTCCTGGGTCTGGGTGTCGAAGGGAAAGCCAGCATCCAAGTCAGGAATGAGCTCAGGACTCAGATCCATTGTGGGTCTACCTTGTGCCCAGCACTGTGCTAGGCTCATTGCACATATTACTGTGTCTAACAGGTCCTGGCCATTAGCCCCAATTTCCAGATGAGGAAACTGAACCTCAGCAAAGGAAGGCCACGTGTCCCAAGTCTGCAAGTGTCGGAGCCATGATCTAAAGACAGGTCTTTCTGAATCAAGGTCTCTGCCACCCGCCACTGGCTCCTGCTTGGGCAGTGGTTACTGGAGAAGGAGGGAGGGACTAGTTGCCGAGGCCAGGGAAGTGCAGGCCTCCAGGGCCAAGCTGCTTCTTCCCACCCGCAGGGCCCCTAGCCCCTCAGATGTTGGTAGAAACGGAATCAGAACAGAAAAAGCCACTTGAAATGAACTGTGCCCAGACAGGCCGCCATGGTGGCGTGATTGATACTGGAGCATGTAGGTGTAATGAAACGGATGCCAGCTCCTCTGCACCTGTGATTTATTGAGGACAAATTTAAGATGAGAAAGGGCCCCATACCAGGAGCTGCACCCTCCCCTCCAAGGGAAAGGGGTCATCCATCACCAGCCATTGCAAGGGCCCATTGCGAGCGGCTCATCAGATGAGCCAATAGTCTCTTTGTTGGGGTTCCTAACAAGTGTTGGATCAGCAAAAGTCTATTTATGCTGGTGGACCTTTCAGGACCAATTTGTAGTGGGTCACTGATTCTGCTGGGGTATTATCTTCTTTACTACTCGGGCCAGTTGGGGAACGCGGCAAAGATTAATGGTTTTGGCTGCCGACTTGCTGCCGTAATCTACTGCTTCTGGACCAAAGATTAAGTTTTTTTGTGTTTTACCAGAAAGGGCCCACCTTGCAGACGAGATGTGCTTTGATTTACCGACTTGTTTATGGGGCGAGGAGTTGTGGAAGTGTACTCGGTTGTGGCAAAGGTTTGGCAGGTGGCCGGAAGGTCTGGCATCCTCACTCTCCGCCGCCCGAAGGCCCTGGACGGGGGACAGGCAGCTGCTGGTGCCATGCGCGGTGTGGCTCCTACAGGCACCGGGAGGCTCTCCTCCTGCTCATGCGACCCTGAAGCCTTGCTTGTTTCCCAGGAGCTGGCTCTGGGTTCAGAGGGGCAGACGGTGCCCCAAACTTTATTATTTAAAACTATGATACTAAAAAAAAATAAATAAATAAGATTAGTTATGGCCTTTCCTTATTATTTGGAAAATGACACGTGATCCTTTAATATATTTTGGAAAAAATTGGAACCGATTTTTGGAAAAAATACAACCATGCAAAAGCCCACTGCATGGTGCTATGACTGTAAGTATTTTGGTTCACGTGTTCATCTAGGGTTTTTTTTTTTTTAACCAGGCACAAATGTATGCGTGCTATTTGACACAATTAAAATCAGGCTGGTGTTATGCCGGGGTTTTTTTGTTGTTGTTGTTGTTGTTCTATGGTTTCACGTTCCACTTATTACAATGAACATTCTACCAGAAGCAAAAGCCTTTGCCCATCGCTTAATCATTTTAATAAGCCATCTCTCTTTTTTCTTTCTCGACTGAATTTGTTTGGAATGACTCTGGTGCCAGTGGTGTGTTCCTTTATTCAGCAAACGTTTGTCCTACGTTTCCTCTGGGCCAGGGCCCAGGCGGGGTTCATGGAGCTGAATCAGACCCGGTGCTCGTGGATGGGAGGTGCTGGCCTTCATTCCCCAGGGATGTGCTGGTGCCCTGCGGGGAACTGCCTCATATGCCCCTCTCACAATGGCCCAAACCCTCCATGGCCTGTCACTCGAGAGCCCTCCAGGGTCCCGGTCGATTCATAGTTTCAAAGAAGGAAACCAGGGCCTGCTTCCCCAGGAGAGGAGGCTGCTGATGGCTTCCGATATCCCCGCTTAGTTTTTCAGGGTGAACTGGGGACTGGGAGCCAAATCATCCTGTGTGGGGACCAGCAGCCCAATCTTGGAAAACTGGAAGAAGAGCCCTGCAGCTCCCATGGGCCCAGACACCCACAGAAACAGCCAGAGAGGCAGTAAGATGTGACAAAAGGGTTTGGCCCGGAACTCAGGAACTCAAGGGGACTGGAGTTTGAATCTCCTGCTCAGTGACCTTGAGCAAGTCACTTTTCCGAGCTCTGAAGCTTCTGTGCCTGTCACCACCTTGGAAAGTCCCATGTGAACACTGGTGCTTGGGCTGGGCCCGCCCTGCCCCGGGCGTATGTTCCGGATGTTGCGCTGACACACACAGATGGATGGGCTCTAATTGTTCCAACAACACGTGTGCACATCATAGGGTCTTTCCTGGGAGGCTTTGTCTCGGGGCCATAAATCACTGGACAACTGTCCCCACGGTTGGCTGGGACTTCCTTCCCCGACCAGGCTGGCTGATGGAGGGAGGGGCTGAGCGGGGCACAGGGCTGCTTTTCACCCTTGGTGTTTTAAATTTCTAATTGGGAGTCTTCCTTACTCAGCGATTCAAGGCTCCCTTTGTAGTGGCCTCCTCTCTGCCCCAGGGCGGGCTCCCTCCCTTCCTCACCACCCTGTTCCCAGATTAACATTCTTTAAGTAAGCAGAGCATTTTCACTAGGCCACTGATATACCAACTTTCCTGGCATTTGTCTTGATAACTTGCATGAGCATTGGTCAGCTGATCCAAGGCCCATGTCTCTACGTGGTGAGTTCTGTTTATGGGGGAGAAGTTTCTCTTGGTTCAAGACAGATGAGCTGTTGATGCCCCCAGACCTACCCCAGCCTAGCAATCCTTATCTCATACCCATCTCCTTGCTTCCTCTCTCTGCTCCTGCCAACCCTCCTAGAGTTAACATTCCTGAAAACCCCTCCTGCCCCAGGACATTTGCTCTTGCTGTCCTCTTGGCTCGAATGTCCCTTCCTGGGCACTTCACGTGGTCATCTCATCGTTCAAGTCTCAGCTGAAATGTGCTTTCTTGACCATCCCTCACCCCAGACCAAACCACGTTCCCCCCCATGTTAAACTCCCCGCTAGCATGCAAAGCACTCCTTTCAGACTTCTTAGGGTCTATGAAGATCTGTGTGTGTGATAGCATTTTAACAAGTTGACTGTCAGTGCCTCCAAGACAAAGATGACCACCTTTGTTCGGGCGTTTTCCTCAGTGTCTGGCACGTTGTAGGCTCTCAACAAACGGCTGAGTGCATGGGTAGGTGAGCGGATGAATTGGAGAGTAAACGAGGAAACAGATGAATGGATGAGTGAATGAATGAATGAATGATTTCTAGGGTTGTGTGCGAAGATTTTTCCCTTCTTTGATGGCTAAGGGGCAAGGGAGAGTCCCCCATCTTTCTCATCTCCGGGGGGACCAATCCTCACTCAAAACCAATGTTTCTAAAACCCGTACTTGTAGCTCTTCCCGCAGCAACCTGCTCCACCTTCTGTCCTTTCGCTCCTTTTAAACCGTTTGTTCCGAAAATGTCCAAACACACCCGAAAGTAGAGAGAATCATAATAAAGCCTCATGCCCTCCTATGTCACCTCCTCTCTCACTGGAGTGTTTAAAACAAATCCCAGACCTCATTTCGCTTCAGACGTAAATATTTTAGGAGGGTATTACTAATAAATAATGACTGAAACATTTTTAAAAGCATGACCACAATACTGTTTTCACGTCTCCAAAATAATTTTTGAAACCCAGTTCCTTTTATATCTACTCCTTGGTTGAGGTTCAAATATTCCCGACTATCTCAAAAATGTGTGTTTAACACTTAGGTTATTCAAATTAGGCCGTCAGCATTGCATTTGGTTGATACATCTCTTTAAGATTTTTTTTAAAAAACCTGTAACAGTCCCCCATCTTCTCCCCATGTTTGAAACGTCACCTTTTCTTTCTTTCTTTTTAAAATACCAAAATACCATTTGCTTCATGATGTTTCTGGGCCATTCATCTTGCAGACCATTGCCCCCCCCATCCCCTCACCCCGTTCCAGCTGACGGCCTCCTTATGGTGTCCTCGACCATGCTCCTCTGTCCCCTGTGTTTCCTGGAAGCCTGCAGTCACATTCGATTTCGGCTAGAAGCCATGGGGGTGGCACTCTGCACTCCCGTTGCCTTGTGTCCTAATGATATGTTCTTGTAAAGATGTTAGGATTGATCGGCAGCTCCCCCTGTCTTCCTAATGAACTCCTGCTCCTGTCTGTTTCCAATGCTATATGAGCTTGTTTGGCAGAACATGTCTGTTGAGAACATTGATGATACCGAGCAGATGTAGGAGCATCAGGATCTGTGGTGAACACCCTGATTTACATAAGAGGCTTAATTTCCCTGCGTCTCTGTTTCCATGACTGTGATGGAGCCAACAGAAGTGGCTTTGAGAGCTACTATATGAGGGGAATGTTTGGCACCTAGCTGTCAACACACAGCACTGAGTACTTGCAGTGTGCTAGCTCACTTAATGTTCCTGACAGTTCCAAGAGGTGTAGGTGTCATTAGCCCCATTACACATATGGGGGAGGGGAGACACAGTGGTTGGGTAACTTGCTCAAGGACCAAGCAGCTCATCAGTGGAAGAGCTGGGAGGCGAACCCAGGCAGCTGGGCTCCAGAGCCCACGCTCTTCAGTGTAGTGCTGGGTAATACCCACCATGTCAGCAGGAGGTCCCCTTCTAGATGTTTGCCCAGTCGTTGCTTGGGATGGGTGTCTGTTGGTTCTTATGCTAAGGTGTGTCTGGGGGGAGGGGTGGACTAAGGTAGACCCCAGTGGCCAAAAGGTATCCGTCCTTTGAACTTTACAAAGTCGTAACTTCTGTCCTTTCTCTGCTTTGCGATGAGAACCAGCTGAACCCTGGCCTCAATCTCGAAGCAAAAGCAAATCTTGCTGGGCCGGGATTGGAACCCAGTTCTTCTGACTCCAAATTCAGGAGAGCCAGAAGTGATGCCAGCATGTTGGCCGCGACTACAGCCCTCTCTTCCAGGTAAAGGAAGCGAGGCCCAGAGAGAGGAGTGGTCACTCGGGGAACTCACAGAGCCTTGCTATATAGCCTGGGCTGGCTGTTTTCCCCGCAGACCTGGAGCTTCCCAGAGTGGTCTCCTGTCGGGCTTGTATCCACATCCAGACCTGGAAGGTGTCTGGTGAACTTTGGGCAGCAGTTCTGGTGCCTGGGGGGCCTTCTCGGCCTCTTGAGCCAGCCCGCAGTTTGGAGGTCCCGTTTGTCCTGTTGCAAAGGCCAAGACAATAATTAAAGATGGCTTTGGGTTCCCTGGGCAGGATCTGGCGCCGACGCCTTGTGGCTCCATTGGCGCCTTGAGCCCTGGGCACTCGCTAATGGACTGAGGCTGATCCCGGGACTGATTGGCAGCCAGACTCCAGGTCCTCAGGGGAAACCTGGAAATTGTGGCCTCCAGCCTAGAGATACTTTCCCTTCTGGGAGCCACGAGGGAGGCGGGGGGCTTCTGGTTGGCCCAAGGCAATGGGGTGAGGGGAAACAAACTGTGTGTCCCCCAACTGAAATGAGCCTTCCAGACTGTAAAAAAAAAAAAAATGATGTCAAAATACGGACTCCTCACTTCCTCTCTCTGCTGCCCCCCGCCCTGCAATCCAGGGCTCGCTAGCTCGTTATTTTCTACCCCTGCCAGTGTGGGAGTGGGCCCAGGAACAATGCTCAAAGATATCAGATACCACATCAGGGTACAGGGTGCTCCCAGAACAAGCCGGGATTCCTTCACTCCTGAGATGGAGGAGAGAAATTAACCCTTTGGGCCACCTCTGAGACCAGTTCAGTCTCCTGGGCCCAGAGCACAGCACAGACAGAGACACAAACATGCAGGGAACAGCCCAGGGAAGGAAGAGCATTAGAGGAGGTGAGGCTAGAGGAGACTGCCTTAACAGCAACGCAAGAATTTCAGACTTTACCTGGTTGGCAATAGGGATCCATAGAAGGTTTCAGAGGGAGGGCAGAAGAGAGGAAACTGGAGTCAGCCCAGAGTCAGGGCTCTTTCGTGAGCACATCAGGGAGGGTGAAAGGCAGACACAAAACGGAAGCATCTGACCTTTTTCTAGGACACCCAATACTTATGTGCTTTGCTCATCACCCAAATTTTATTCATTTACCCAAAGAGTGCGAAAAAGGCGCTTTAGGAAACTGCTATAAATCCAGTGCAAGTCACCATGGTAACCTGATTAGCAGCTAAATTAAGTTCATGATTAAGAAGAAATAAATAAAAATAACTCTCCTCCTTGGCTGGGGCTACCCACTGGGCCACTTGCGGCTGAGCAGATGCCCAGGCTTTGGACAGCCTGGTCCTGCGCCCCCTGCAGAGATGCTGGGGCAGGGGTGGGAGGTATGCGTTTACTGCAGAGAAGCAAGGACCAGTGTTTATACGGCCTGGGGGTTGATGAGGCCCCTGGCGGCCAGGCTGGGGAATGCAGAATGCTCTTCTGAAGCCCCAACTATACTTTTCACAAGGGGCCTGTGACCTCCAGTGGTGTCTTCTGGATGGCCTGGACCAGTCTTCATTTGTAAAAGCATCCCTTCCATGTACTGCTATCCCTCCAGTTCCAGGGCCCTATATGTTGGGTGCTAGGGCCCCAACATGGCTCAGACCTGATTTGGGTCCTGGAAAGGCCCAGTTTAGTAGAAGAAACAGATTTAACAGATATTCTGGGCAGTCAGATCAATGCACTGATGCAAGTCCGCTCTTGGAAACAAGAGCCGGTTAGGGAAGGCTTCCTGGAAGAGGTGATATGTGAGAAAAAGGCAGATATGTGGTTGCTGGAGGTGAGCCTTCATGGCCTTTTGTTCGGCTGGCTGGCAGACTGTTGGTGTCCTAAGGCCTACTTGGAATGTGTTGGCACTGGCCCTGATGAAACCTGCAGGGGTCTTTTAGGGGGCTGTTCTGTTAACACATCACAGGAATCAATAGCAGGAGAGATGGATACAAAGAGAGGAATGAGCGTCCCACTTACCCTTTCTAAGCCTCCTCCTGGCCAAAGTAGTCTAGAGCCAAACAGGCTTTGAATCTTCCTTCTGCCATTTGCTAGGCATGGACTCTAGCAAGTGATTTAGTTTTGTTGAGGCTTAGCCTCCCCCTCAGTAAATGGGGGGAGAAAATGGCAGTGGCTCCTACCTTAAAAGCACAGGCCCTCACATGTAGAAAACACTAAGATAGTTGCTGCTCTAACTTCACTCCCTGGGGAAGTCTGCCATGACTGGGTGGAAGAGGGAGCGCCTGGGGTGGGGGGGCATGGAAATGGGCTTCTTAGGTCTCTTTCAAGGGAAACAGCTGTGGGGAGCTCAGCTGATGGGCACGTTCCCTGTGTGCTCGGGTTGAGCCTACATATCCTTCCAGGGGCTCTCAGCCAGTGATGGAGCCCGGGGAATGCTAATGCTGGTCCATTCCTCTAAGATGTGGGGCTCCCAAAAGGGGACTTTGGCCTGGGACTGCCCTGCAAGCCTGGCCCCACGTCTGAGATGCTCCCTTCTGAGCTCCCTTCTTCTCTTTCTCCTGCCTCCCACAGATGTCAGGCCTGGTCTTAGTCTGAAGGCTCTCCTGCCTCCTCCTTCTCCCACCACCTTTACCCTTCACAGGGGTCTCCCCCAGTTGCCTGCCAAATGTTATTTTGACATTGGCTTCTCAATAGACCCCGAAATGACCCAAAGGATCAGAGGAAGAGTGCCAGAGTTGGGTGGCAGTGGGAGTAGAAAGGACACCCGGCAGCAGGTCACACAGGTGCCAGTGGGTGGGGGGTCAGGGCCTTCGAAGACTCCAGTCTCTGCTCATGTCTTATCCTCAAGTGTTCTTGTGTGTGCATGCACGTGTGTGTGTGTGTGTGTGTGTGTGTTTGTGTGTGTGGACAGTTCCCTGCCCCATGCCTTCTTTCAACACTGCGTTGATTATAGTGCAGTGAAAGTTGGTTTCCACCAGAAGAAGATGAGCTCCTCAGTCTATACGCTGATCTTAGTCTCGCAGAAGGCCTCAGGCACAGCAGCTGCTTGGCCAAAACACCCGAGGGCTTGGAACTGGTATCTGATCTTCAGTTTTTCTTTGAACAAATTTTTGTTTTCATTTTCTGTATTCTGAATTGCTTCATTAGCTTATTTAAGATTTGTAGTCCTTTGTGTGACAGAGACATAGACACATAAACACATGCATAAATCTACACACCACCCCCCACCCTGTCAGAAAAGAAACAACAGCCTTGCTTCATAGAGACCGCACCTGCCCGCAGACTTTTAACCTGTCCCCTTCTCTCTGCTGAGCCCTCCGCCAACCCCTTTCTAGAAAGGAGCTTGGAGTCTCTCGGCTCTGCTCTAGTGGATGAAGATTTTCTGGGCCTCTCCCCTCTCCTCTCCCCTCCAGTTCCCAGCTTCTCGCCCATCTCTCCCTCCCTGCTCGGCAAGATCAGGGAAGCTGCAAACCCAGCCCTTACATCAAAAAGGAACTTGAAAAATACTTGGAGCAAAAATTGCTAACTGTGCATCCTTGCTCTGTGCTGGCTCTGATATTAAATCAGGAAATGGCACTGAACAGCAGCTCCAAACACAGAAACAGGGGTTGTCAACACAGAAACCAAAAGCAATCTCTAACAGGCAGAGGTGAAAGGGACCTGGCATCAGGCCGGGACGGGGGGCCGAGGCCCAGGAAGGGATTCCTGAGCCCGGCTTGTCTCTGCCCGTTTCTCTAGCACCCATCATGCAGCCAGCCTCACCGTCTCTGGCACTGAGTGCACCTTGTCTCCGCAGGGAACGAAAGAGAGTTCAGATGTTACCTAAATGCCTTTGGGATGCCCCTTTTCAATTCTGCAGATACTTACTAAGCACCTACTATGTGACCGACAGTGGACCAGAAAGATGCTTGTGCTTGTGGAAATGATCTCCTTGCCATTAAGATAAGGGTCTGACTCTTTGGCACAGCATTCAAGACCCTTTAAGCCTTGGCTCTGGCAGAGGCTTGAAGCGCTATCTCTAGCCCCCTGGAAATAGCTCCCCAAGTGCCCAAGACAGTGTCCCTGCTCTATGCCTACAACCAGTCTTCCTGCATTTCTCTGACACATTTCTGCTCAGCCTTTAAAGCCTTAGTTAACTGTTACCTCTGCTTTGCAACTGTGATCAGCCAACTCCTCTCCCCACACCCCCCATAGAACCAAGGGCTGGGGATCCACCAGCCTTATGGAGACCTCTCCATCATACCGCCTCTCCAGCTGCAGTTCCCTGGAAGGAAAGAAAGAAGCCATGGCCATCCCTGGGGCCTCATCTCCCAGTACTGGTCATAGAATGGGCATAAATAGAACTGATGCAACAATAAAATTTCTTGATAAATTTCATGGTTTGTGTGGCTGGGGGGAAACAGCTTACCTTCACGTATTTCTATAAGAAATTAAATAGGTACCGCCTTTGTAGAGGCTAATTTGCCAGCATGAACATTGCAAATCGTATTCCTCTTTCAATCCAGCAATTTTACTTCTTGCTATCTCTTCTAGAGAAATACTTGCATACATGCAAAAAGGAACTGTTTGTTGCAGGATTGTTTGCAACTGTGAAATATCAGAAATAGCTTAAATGTCCCTAAATACAAGACTGGGTTAAAAAAAAAAACACTATAGAGCATTTGTTGGACGAATTGCCACGCATTAGTTAAAAAGAAAGAAGATCTCTGTGTATTGACGCTGAAGTTGCTGAGTAAAAATAAAAAGCAAGCTGTGGCTCTAGACAGAGATGTTAAAACTACATTGTTGCATTTTTTACTATGAGAAAGTAGGTTTGTATGTCTTGTAGAATTCATTTTGAAAAGACAAAAGGTAAGAAAGAGACTGAGTGGCCACAGCAGCTCCTAGATGAAATGAGCTTGGGCTCAGGCACAGCTAAGCAGGCTTTTCTCTCCATCAGCCCAGGCGGTGGGTCCCAGCAGTGGGACGGTGCTACTTCCTGTACCCAGAAGCTTGTTCTCCAAGCTGTGATGAACATGTAGTGGGAAGCTAGACCCCTGAGGCTCTGAAGAACTTCCAGATAAAGGAAGAGAGAAGAGGGGAGGCCAGGAGGATGGAGTCACTCAGGTCATTCAGATGTCCTCTGAGTTGGTCCTTGGTCTGAGGAGGAAGTAGTAAGGACTGGTTCAGGAATGATGGTTAATCGGGGAGAGGAGAGGGCCAGAGGGGATGCAGGAAAGGCCTGAGGGTTCTGAGATGTCATACCGCAAGGGAGCCCTCCCGTATGACTTCAATGTGTGGGATTTCCCTAGAGTGCCTGGGACCTTGCTTTGGCTCTTAGACTCTTCTCCCCACTCTATTCCCAGGTAGGTCCCTCTAAAGCCTGGGAAGAGCCACAGATGACTTGTTCTAGGCAGTGAGATGGCTTGTGCAAAGGCCCTGTGGAAGAACATTGCTTGAGCCATGAAAGAACTTGCCGTGGAAGAAGGCAGTGTGCTTGATGCGGTGTGAAGGGAATGCAATAAGAAATGAGGTAGGAGATGTTCGCAGGAGCAGGTCACTCGGGGGATGAAGGCCATGCTAAGAATTTTGGTTCTTTGTCCAAGTATTGAAAGAATTTGTAGTAAGCTGGTGGGCAGGGGATGAAGGTAGAGTGATCAGATTCATACAACCTGAAAACTGATTTCATGACCCTGTGGACAAGAAGAAAGTCTGAGGCAAGGCCTCTGTAGTCATCTAAGTGAAAACTGAAGGTAAAGGCAATGGATGGAGAACCTGAGATCCTGAGGTGGAGGAATGGACGGATAGGTGATGGTTGGGCTGTGGGAGGTGAAGGCCTCAGCCTTGAGGAGCAATGATGAGGTTTCAGAATCTTTAATGCTGGCCCTGGGGCCCTGGGCAGGTAGTGGGGGGAAGGGAGCTCTGAGTGGTAGTGAACTTCTCACCAGCATCAAGTCCTCTCTCTCTCTCTCTCTCTCTCTCTCTCTCTCTCTCTCTCGATACTTAAGGGATGGATGAATAGGGGCTGAAGTTCAAACAGCCTGAAGGTCAAACTCAGACTAGAGAGAGGCAGAAGAAAGGGTCAAGGACAAGGTTAGAGGTCAGGCTGAGGCCAAGGGTAAAGGACCAGGTAAGAAGACTCTGCAAAATGTCTCTCCTTTGGCTTGCATCCTGCCTTGATTTGTCTCCTACCCTGACCCTCCAACTCCACAAAGTCAGGGAAACCAAGAAGCCCAAGGATGCTAGACTGCCTAGAAGGCATATTCATGTCTGTGCTTCTCTTTGAGCCCTCAGCAGAGGCCTGGTACTGACCAGAGGCTCTCTGCTGGGACCAGAACAGAACCACTGAGTCTGTGGAGAGTTGGAAATCCTGACCCAGAGAGCAGATGGGGCACTGTGCTGACGCCTGGGTCCCCAGCATGCACCTAGTCCCGAAAGAGACCACAGGCTTCATAGGCTTCAGAGTCCTGGACTCAGGGCCAGAAGCTCCAGCTCATTGCTGTTGGCTATCCCAATAAATCACTTTACCTCTCAGAGATTCCTTTGTGTAAGTGAGGTGAATCCTGTCCCCCTGCAAGTGCAGTAGTGAGGACAGAACAGGGTGATCAAACTTAGGACATTGCTGTATGTCTGTACTCACCTGCCCACCTGCCTGTCTACACATCTCTGCAAAGTAAGGATAACAAGAGTTGCCACCTTGTGGAGTTGTGAGAATTGAAGAGAAAATGGAAGGAAAAGGGCTTTGCAAGTCCCCATACAAATGGGAGTGAATATTAGGATCAAATCCCCCATCTCTGTTGGGGGCAGTACTGCCCAGTGGGTATCTAACACAGAGCTGTTCACTAGGAATAAAATGTAAGCCATATCTGTAATTTTAAAACTTCTAGTATCTCTGTTAAAACAAAATAAAAAAGAAGCAGGTGAACAAGTTTTAATATTAAATTCTCATTCCCAAGTGCGTGTGTGTGGGGTGGGGGTTAAGGGTGTCTCTGGTTTCCAGGAGAGGGAGTGGGGAAAGGGCTTGGCAGAGTGGGGTAACTCTGACTCCCTCCTGAGGAACACTGAGTCCTTTGGGTGTTCAAGTCCACCAGGAACCAGAAGCCCAAGAAGACCTTTCTGGAAGGACTGGGTTGGAATCTGATGGGCATTGCGTGGAGACAGGGGACAGTGGCAATGACAGCTGCCTTTGGGGAAAAGGAGGAGGAAGAAAAGTCTTCTTCCTTTTTTTGGAAGCCCTGGGCTTTGGGAAGCTCAGGGGGAGGGAGAAAAACAGAATGTCCTTCCACTGGGCCTAGGAGGAGACAGAGAACTCAGGGCTCCTTGGAGGAGACAGGTGATCCGACTTCTGGGTGATGCGGAGCAGAAGGCTAGCTCCTCCCTGGCAGAGCTCATCCTTAGACGGTTGGGAACACTGGCCTCTTTAGAAACCCGGGATAATACATCCCACCCAGCGCTGGCTTAGGCCAGGAGCTTCTGGCTCTTCGATTCCAAGCACAGCATTTGCCCTGCATCCGCACTCAACACACACACACACACACACACACACACACACACACACACAGCCACCTCCAACACGCCTCCTGCTGCACTCAGGCACGCACAGAGAAGCAGACTCGTTCTCCAAACACTTGCAGTCCTCAGGAAACCACGGGTGTACGGTGCATCTTGCGCTTGTGCGGGGCTGCGGGTGGCCGGGAGCGCCGCACTGGGCTGGGGGCTCACGGACGAGCGCGCCGCGGGGCCGCTCTGGGGTTAGCGGGTGGGTTGAACGGCAGCCGGCGGGATCCGCGCAGCGAACCTGGAACCTGGCGGCTGGCCGTGGGTAGTGCTCCCTTGCGGATTAACTTCTTCGTGCGCCCGCACCCCGAAAGCCCCAAGGTTCCGCGGTGCACAGCCTCCTCGCTCACCAAAAGGAGCTGAAGAATTCCAGGGTGGTGCTCCCAGGACGCATCGCCTCTGGCCCAACTTGGTGTAGGTTAGGGAGAGGAGGTCGCGTATGCGTGAAAACTTCAGAGTGGAGTTTTGGGAGCAAGAGACGACAAACCTCTGTAGAGGGCTCTGGCCATCAACCGCAATCCTAGGCTCCCATTCGAAAGGGGCTTGGCGCTCCGCGCACTACCCTTGTGTCTTCAGCCTCTTTCCCTTTGCTTCTCCTCGTCTGCTCACTTCCACCATCCCTCCTCCTTCCCCTACCCGCCAGCTCGTTTTTTTAGGCAAGGAGTGCACCTCCAGGAACTGCCGGAGACCCACTGACCGGAAGCCCCGCAAGCTGATCCCCAGAGCCCCAGGAGCAGAGAGGCGGCAGCAGCAGCGGCTGCTGTAGGGAGTAGGAGACTTTAGGGTTTGGGGCGAGGAGACACCGCAGCAGAGCGCAGCAGGAGCCGGTGTGGGGGAGGCTAGGCCGAGAAGTGAGGTCCGCTGCTTTGCAGTGGCCTTCCCTTGGGAGCAACCCGCGTGCCTCATTGACTCACCCAGTTCCAACATTTTTTGGAGGTGGTTGGGGGTGGGATGGGAGAAGAGGGACTGGCTAGGCTGGGAGAGTAGCAAAAAACCGGGTTTGGGGGGAAGGTGGACCTAGAGATGGACGGAGATAATGCAATCTGAGTCCAGGGAACGGGACTGACCACAACCGACGCGGAGGCACAGGGACAAAGAGGAGCGCGCCTGCCCAGACAAAGCCCGAGTTCTCGAGACCCTGAGACGGCGGGGGCGGGGGGCGCCCCAGGAGAGGGGGACGTTTGTAACCTCAGAGCCGGGCGGAAGGAACCCCTAGGACCGAGATAGGCTTTCTGTCCCTGACAGCGAAGGTCAAGCGGACCCGCGGGGCACACTGGCCCGGAGGCCTCTCCGTGCACGCTTAAGTCCACAGCATTAAGTGTGACCTCTGAGCTATCGGGTGTCTTTACCGCCTCGAAGGAGGGAGCCGCCGGCTGGGGGTCAGTGCTTTTGTCCGGCCCTGGCCGCTTCAGCCCGGAGCACGGACCCCAGACGCCCTCGAAACCTCCCTGCGCTGAGCCCGCGGTGCGAGTGTGCTCTCGCCGCCGTCTGCGAACACGACCCCGGCAGGGAGGGTGCTTGTCCGAACTTCCAGCCTTCGGGCAGGGGCAGGGCAGCGGCTGGGCCCAGAACCTGCCGGGAGACCGCCGAATGGTTTCTGCGGAGAGCACGCTCCTCGCAAGGGGTTGAAGACGGGTTCTTCCGACATTACAGCTACTGATCCAAACCTCTCAATCTAAGTTTTAGTTAAAATATATTCATTTTATTAAAGATGGGCGGCTCAAGACCACACCCCACTCCTGCTCCACCGAGGGCGCAAAAGAAAAGAGTTTTCCGATTAGCCAGAGGCAAATTATTTTACCTTCTAAAACTAAAATACTATTTTACCTTCTAATACATATGTATATATATATATATTTATATATATGTATATCTAGCTGTCTCCGCACTGCTGTAGCCCACCTGACCCCTGCGCGCGGCGTCAGTCGTGCTGGTTCTGCACAGGCAGCGGCCGGGACACACTCACCCAGTGCACGCTTCTCCTGCCTTTCTCCGCGCGCCCAAAGCCGAAGAGCAGAAGGGGACGTGGGAGGCGGGTCGGGTCTCCGGGTACAGCGAATTTGCGATTTTTCCAGTTTCTGCCCCCCAGCCGGGGTCTCAGGAAGAGACTTATTTCGGGCCATCCTGAACCCGAGTGAGGAGGGTGTGCAGCGCCACAGCCCTGCCTGGATGCCTAGTGCGATGTGCTGTGGGTTCCCCGTCTGCGCTCGGGGGAGGTTTCTCATCCGACAGCCCTGGGCCCCCTCGCTGTGGCGTTTCCGCGCTCAGCCGTGGGCCTAGCTCGGTCCAGGACCGTCCGGCGCAGGGAGCTGCCCAGGGGCATCCCAGTCTCCCTCCCCGCGCTTCCCCCCAATCCGCGCCGAGCCGGGGCTCGGAGTTTCACGCGCCGCGATCAGCGCCGAACTCACAGCTGAGTCCCAGGACGGGACCCGAGGACCTGTGCGTGGCTCTAGGGGAACCTGTTCTGGGCCGCGGGGCAAACACAGCCTCGGTTCTGGGCTGGCTTGGATTGGACCAGCTAGAAGATCGAGCTGGGTCCCAGGCGTCGCTCAAGCCTTCCGGCCGAGGGCCGGGCCGTGCGGCGCGCCTTTGCGCACAGTGGCCACTTGGGGTCGCACTTTATGCCTGTTTGAGACGCGCGGCCCGTGGACGCCGAGATCTGCTAAATCGTTACAAAACGTTCAAACAAAAACAGGGTCGGTTCCCCAGCAGCCGAGAGCCACCCGGAGCACCGTCCTAATCTGGCCTCAGCCCCAAGCCTTGGGAGCTTAGGGTTCCGTGCGTCTGGCTGGGGAATGGAATCCAGAGCCTTTCGGCCCATTCTCCACCCGCTCCCTTCATCCTGTGCTTTTGTGGATGGGGTGCGCGCGGGGAGCGGCTGGGCAAGGGGAGTCCTGTCTCCGAACTCGGCCACCGCACCCGCCAGGAGGGGACCGGCCCCTGCTTGGCCTGAGGAGGGTCCCCTGAGACTAGGAGTTGGATTTGAACACAACTCTTGGAGCAGCAAACCCACCCCCAACGCACAAACACGCGCAGACCTGCAGAAACACAGGCAGGCGCGGCACACACTCCTCCGGCCCGCAGCGGCGCGGCCCACGGAGCGTCTCCCACTGCGCGGGGGACGCTGGGGAACAAAGGGCCCGAGAGGTGTCGTCCCGCCGCTCCTTCTGAGCCTCCTTGGGGGTGACACGGGCTGGGGGTGGGGGAGCGAAGGGTAAAGAGCCAGGAGAGCTCGCTGAGGGGTGGAAGGGGCGGCCCGGCCTAGGTGGGGGGGGGGGGGGGCCCCCGGAGGGGGGGGGGGGGGGGCCGGGGGCCGGGGGGGGGGGGGGGGGGGGCTGGGCCCGGGACCGCCGTCCCACTGGGCTCCAGCCCTCCGCCAGGCCTCCCCGGCTCTCCGCCGGCTCGGGCCGCCAGTCAGCTGACGCGGGGGGCGGAGGAGCTGTCAGGCGCGCCCCGCCCTGCGCCGCCGGGCCGCAGGGGCCGAGCAGCCATTGGCCAGCGCGCTGGGCCGCCCGGGCCCCCGCGTCCGGGTGACATCAGGAAGGCGATAAAAGGCAGCGGCGGCGCCGGATCCAGCACAGCTGCACCGCCGGGCTGCGAGCGGCTGCGATCGGGAGAGCCCAAGAGCAGGAGAGCTAGAGAGCGAGCGGCGGGCGCTTGCCCGGCACCTCCCCTCCGCCCGGCCGCGCGCCCCGCTCGCCTCTCCACCCCTCCCGACTCGGCCCGGCCCCGGCGCGGCCACAGCCCCGAGCTCTGGGGAGGCGCGGGCAGCCTCGGGACTCTCCGGCGCGCCGCCGCGTCCCCAGACAAAGGCTTGGCCGGCGGCCCCGGCCCGCTGCGCCCTCGGCTCCCCGCCTCCCGGGCTCGCCGCTCATCGCCCCCGCTCTCGGCTCGGCGCGCCCCGGCCGGCCGCAAAGTTTCCCGGGCGGCAGCGGCGGCTGCGCCTCGCGTCAGCGATGGCCGCGGAGCTGAGCATGGGGCCCGAGCTGCCCACCAGCCCGCTGGCCATGGAGTACGTCAACGACTTCGACCTGCTCAAGTTCGACGTGAAGAAGGAGCCGCTGGGGCGCGCGGAGCGCCCCGGCCGGCCCTGCACGCGCCTGCAGCCAGCCGGCTCGGTGTCATCCACACCGCTCAGCACGCCGTGTAGCTCGGTGCCCTCGTCGCCCAGCTTCAGCCCCACCGAGCAGAAGACTCACCTCGAGGACCTGTACTGGATGGCGAGCAACTACCAGCAGATGAACCCGGAGGCGCTCAACCTGACACCCGAGGACGCGGTGGAGGCGCTCATCGGCTCGCACCCAGTGCCCCAGCCGTTGCAGAGCTTCGACGGCTTCCGCGGCGCGCATCACCACCACCACCACCACCACCCACACCCGCACCACGCATACCCGGGAGCCGGCGTGCCCCACGACGAGCTGGGTCCGCACGCGCACCCGCACCATCACCACCATCACCAAGCGTCGCCGCCGCCGTCCAGCGCAGCCAGCCCAGCTCAGCAGCTGCCCACCAGCCACCCTGGGCCCGGGCCGCACGCGGCCGCCGCGGCGACGGCAGCTGGCGCTAGCGGCAGCGTGGAGGACCGCTTCTCCGACGACCAGCTCGTGTCCATGTCGGTGCGCGAGCTGAACCGCCACCTGCGGGGCTTCACCAAGGACGAGGTGATCCGCCTGAAGCAGAAGCGGCGGACCCTGAAGAACCGGGGCTACGCCCAGTCGTGCAGGTATAAACGCGTCCAGCAGAAACACCACCTGGAGAACGAGAAGACGCAGCTCATTCAGCAGGTGGAGCAGCTTAAGCAGGAGGTGTCCCGGCTGGCCCGCGAAAGAGACGCCTACAAGGTCAAGTGCGAGAAACTCGCCAACTCCGGCTTCAGGGAGGCGGGCTCCACCAGCGACAGCCCCTCCTCTCCCGAGTTCTTTCTGTGAGTCGTGGCCGGTCCCGGCCCCCGCCCTTGCCCCGGCCCAGACTCCCAGCCCCGTGTCCCCAGACCCGGACTCCCCCGGATCCTGTCCCAGCCACGGCCCCAGCCTTGACCTGTTTGACTTGAGGGAGAGGGAGGAAGGGCGCGCGGGACGCGGGCGACGGGAGTGCGCGCGGGCAGGCAGGGGACCTTGGCCAAGGCGAGAGCGGCGCGCGCCAGCGCCGCCTCTTAGACTCGAGCAGAGCCAGAGCCAGACGAGGGGGTGGGAAGTCCCGGAGCAACTTTTCTCCAGGCTGGAGGGAGGCAAGGCATAGTCCCGAGGAGTTGCCAAGGCCGTCTGGAGACTCCTGGCTTTCTGAACTTTGCGCGTTAAGCCGGGGCCGCTGCCTCGCAGCCCGGAGCGCAGTCCAACCCAGGAAAAGAGCAGCGAGGAGAGGAGAGGAGAGGGACCCTGGCGTCCCGGCAGGCGCGAGGCGAGGCTGAGCGAAGGAAGGAAGGAAGGACAGAAGGACCTGTCCGTCCAGGGTCCGGAGAACACTGGCTCTCAGCCCAGAGACGCGGGCCTCAGTTAGGACGTTCTGCGCGCAATTCTCATCAATTTTATTGCCTGCTCGATTATATAGAAAAAATACGAAAATCTGCATTAAAAATATTAATCCTGCATGCTGGACATGTATGGTAATAATTTCTATTTTGTACCATTTTCTTGTTTAACTTTAGCATGTTGTTGATCATGGATCATAACCCCCTTGTTTCTTTGAGTGAGAAGGGATGGCAGTGCAGAGACTCCAGCGGCTGCTTGCCGGGGTTCAGTCCCGGCTGTCGGCTTGTAAATACCCGCCCCGCCAAACCGCTTAGAGAACGTGGCAGCAAGCTGAGTGTCTTCGTTTGGGTTTATTATTATGGCATTATTTTTTGTAAGTAAATAAAAAAAAAGTTCTGGGCATTTTGCATCAGAAAACAACTTTGTCTTGGGGCACCCTTGGAAGTTGCATGTTTTCTCCCCTTTCCTGTCTCCATTTGGTCCTCTTGTCCCTTCCGCTTCAGTTTTCAATTTTGTTAGTGTTGAGAGAAAGAGGACTGGGGTCGCAACTCCTGAGTACCAGGGCAGGGCAGCTGTCCACTTCTGCACCCCACAGCAGCAGGACTGTCTTCGCTCCCACCTGGTCTTTTGACTAAATTGACACCCTTCATTAGCAAGGAAAGGAAAATAGATAATATTTGCTTTTTAATGCCACCGGAATCACCCCAGGGTCCCTTCAAAAGCCTCCAGGCCCTTGCTAATTGCTGTGGCAGCGGAGCTTTTAGGGCGAGTGGGCTTGGCCAGCCCGGACACTGCCCAAGGGGTGACCTAAACTTGTGTTGAACCAACCGCCACACTCAGAAAGTACCAGAAACCCAGACATTGGCAAGTAATTTTGCAACTTTCAAGCGCGTCCTTTAGACCAACACATTATGTGTTTTTTTTTTTTCCCCTGCTTTTGAGACAGCAGGTGAATTATTGGTGGTGTCCCCCCCCAGCCCCCTTCAGTTGTATAGTAGCTATAGGGAAAATCTGGGTGTTTTTCTTATTACCTTTTTTTTTTCCTGCAGGTCAGTAAAAGGATTTAAGTTGCACTGACAAAAATACCAAAATGAAAGCGTATTTTTTAGTTCCCATTTGAAATTGCTGGCGCTGCTGGCCAGATGCATTTTTGAGTTTGTATTAGTTGATAAATTAACAGTAATAACAAGATTGTATGAACCGCATGGTGCTTGCAGTTTTAAATATTGTGGATATTTGTCCTGCATCAGAAACGAGCTTCGGTTTTTACGGATTCAACTGTGTTGAAATCAAATTTGCTGCAACAGAAATTTGTTTTTATTTCATGTAAAATAAGGGATCAATTTCAAACCCTGCTTATGATATGAAAATATTAAAACCTAGTCTATTGTAGTTTTATTCAGACTGGTTTCTGTTTTTTGGTTATTAAAATGGTTTCCTATTTTGCTTATTAAAACCATGGAAATGGTGTTTATTTGGATGAGTCTGCGTTCGCCTGACTTTGACTTTCTTCTCTTGCCTTTTTAAGAGTCGCATCAATCTGGGGACATTCTTACCCCCCTCCCCAACCCATGGAGAAACAGACCATGTCTGGGCAAATCTCTCCCTTGCTTGTGTGTATGGACGTGAGGCTCAAATATGTTTCTGCTTCTCACTCTAGGTAGAGATCTCATTCGGATCTGGTTTGTGAGCTGAGAGGCACACACTTTTGGGGGGCATTCAGGCTTGGGGATCAGGACTAGCCTGCTAGCCTGATGGCTCTGTGGTAGAGATTGGCCGATCCCTGGAAGCTGGAGCTTCCTGATGGGGAAGTGAGGTCTTTTCGGCAATCAGACTCAGTTGGTCCTGTCACTCTGGCCCTTCTGTTGCCAACTTTCTCCTGCCGGTGCATCTTCCTGCCCAGAGCGAGAGTGCCTGCTTGCACTGAGTGGAGGCCTTTGCCCCCTTTCCCAGGGCTTGCAGAAGCAAATGGAATCCAGCACCAGGTCTTGGGGCAGAAGACCCTTCAGACTGGAAGCGCTTCCTTGTGGACCTGTGTGTTGCGGGTGGTGTGTTCTGGGCATGCATGGAACCTTCAGACCCACAGAAGGGCACTGAGTGGCTGGACCAGGATTTCAGTGACTTTCCAAATTGGGGGCCAGACAGGGTTTGGGGCATTATTCTGGTACAGTGACTCTGCCTGTAGACTGGGAGCTGGGCCAAGCTCCTTTCCTTTTCCATACTCTTAGAAGAGTCAAGATCTCCCACCTAGGTACCCCCAACTGCCCCCTCAGCCTTCTTGGAATCCTGTCTAGAATTCAGAGTTGGCTTCATTTCTGAGGGTCAGGGTGAGATCCATCCACTCCCATCTCTCCCAAATCCAGAAAGGTCCTCAGTTCCTTTGGCGATGGCTGGGTCCAAGGGGCTTCTGATCTCCTCAGGCCCAATATCTGCAGTCCCAGAGACTCCAGCCTTGGGGTTCCAGCCCTGGGGTTCTCTGGCCCAGCGTTCCTAACTTGGAACTTCGGGACCTGAATGGGACGGTGTAAGGAACTCAGGCTGCAGAGCCCCAGCTCAGAGCTAGAGCCAGGAAGAGCGGGGGAGAAGGAAGCAAAGGCTAAAACTAGCAGGGAGTAGCTCTTGGCCCAGGATCGCTGGAATCCTGGGGGTGATGGTCAGGGTCTGGTAAAGACAGACCAGGGAAAAATCCCAAATGTAAGGATGCAAATATTACCCACAGTGATTTACATTTAATGGTGCTTAGGTGTTATTTAGTAGAAATCAGAGGTTCTAGCTCGAATTAAATTCCAAGGCCCAGTTCATTTCCCTCACCCAGAGAGGTACCTGGCACGGAAGATTCTGGCTGTGATCAGGGAGGAGGATGGTGGCTGAGTCTGGCTCTACCCGAGTGTGTACGGATGACGAAGCAAGAGGCTGTGACTAGGTGGGTAGTTGTGTGTACAAGTGCACACACACAAACTTGATAAGAGCACATACACAAGTACAAGGGTATCCCCTGTGGAGCGAAAGAGATCTCTCTCCTCCAGGCTGAGCACTGGAAGGGGCCCCTATGCACGGATCCAGAGACCAGGAGGGATCACCTTGATTCCTTGTCGTGGAGGTTTGACAACCCTTGGAATAACACCAAGCGGCATCTCCCACCTCTGGAGTCACCTGGACTCTGCTTGAACAGCTTCTGGGCTGGGGAGGGTTGAAAACTTCAAGGCACTGGTTTTCCTTCTCCAGATGCCAGAAACACAGACACCAGCCCAGTGACGACCAGCGTCTAGGATGACGCCGTGGGTCGGCCTTTTCAGAGTGACCCATTACATCTCTGAGAAGGTGACCACCCCGCCACAAAGTCCTACTGACACACTGACACCGAGATACACAGACACCCACCCACACCCGGCACCCACACCGGTGTCCTGGCAGGTGCCCCGTGTCCCAGCACGAACCCACTATCTGAGCGCCCGTGGGCGCCGGACACTCGCGGGCTTGAGCCGGGTAGAGCCGGCAGCGCAGCGGAGGAGGCCGAGACCTTGAGAGACTCCGGGGCAGAGCAGCCCCGGCCACATCTCAGCCCGCAGCCCGCGGTCTCGACCCGCCGCCACGGCGCAGAGCGGGCGCCCGCGCGCTCAGGAAGAATAGCTAACTGGGTCCAGAGACCGTGCGGCCGTTGGCAGCCCCGCGGCTCCCGGCAGTCCGCGGGCTCCTGTTCGATTCCCACCGCTCCCCGCGGCTCGCGGGCCCCTTGCTATCCTCCGCGACCCCGGGGGCAAAATCCTCCCAGCGCCTGGAGTCTTCCACGCCCGCACCGGGGCCACGCAGCCAGCCTGGCGCCTGCACCGGAGGACGCATACCGAGTCAGACACACAGACCCCGCGACGCACGACGGGGGCACACACGGGCCCTGGGAAGGTCGCTCGCTCCAGGCTGAGCGGCCCGGGTCAGGTCCTGGGGCGGCCCGGGTCAGGTCCCGGCCGGAGCGAACTGCCTAACACGCCCCGGGCCCTGGGACCCCGGTCGGCCCGGTGTGCGGAAGACTGTGCCCACGGGATCGGTCGCCGCCACCGTCCGCGGGGGGTCGGGGATGGCGCTCAGCGCGGCATCCCGGGAGCCAGAGGTTCCGACCCGCGCGGCAGGGGTGGAGGCATCGGTCCCGCTCCGCGGCCTCCCGCGACCTTAATCTTTACCATTTCCCTTTCCTTCAGCCCTTCCTAGGTAAACTCTTCACTTCGGAAAACTTTCTCCCTACGTTTTCCCTCCCAGTCCCTTCTGTTTTTCCTCCGGGCGCAGCCTGGCGAGGAAGGGCTCCGGCTGCGGACTCGGAGGTGTCCGGTAAGTGCGAGGAGGCGCCGGGGCCGGGAGATGAGGTCTGGCGGCCCCGAGCCTCCGCGCAGCTCCGGCTCGAGCCAGCGGCTCTGGGCTCTTGCCCTGACCGCTCCGACTCCCCAGCTTTCCCTTCCAGCCGACCCGCCGGCAGCAGGACTGGTGGGGACCGACCTCCAGCAGGGTCCCCGCTGGCGCTGACTGGAGAGCAGGCCAACCTGGCTGTCCGGGAGCCAGGAGCTAGGCAAGCTGGGGCCCGGGCCTTAGACCCAGACCCCTCTTTTGGTCACAGCCGGGCTTCCTTCGGTCCAGGGTCTCTGCACATTTTTGTGGCAGGATCAACCCAGGTCCCTGTCCGAGGCGCCCCACCTCCATCCCACGCACAAGCTTAACTGTCCTCTCTGGCTCAGAGTGGGAGCTGCCAGAACCCAGCAGTGTATGGTCCTTTGGCTTTTTCTGTGACTAGAACTACAGCTTCTGCCAGGCCAGGCAGCCCCCACCCCAACACACACTCCCTCAGCCACCCACCCCTCCCCCTCAAGTTCTTTCTCCATGGGCCCAGGGGAAATGGCTGGGTTTAGAGATTCCAGTGGGTCCCTTACTTGCTTACGGATGCAAACCCTGCTTCTGAGCCCCTGCTTTCAGAAAGGAAAGCCCAGAACCAGCCTCTTGCGTAATGCTTCCCTATACAGCCAGCTACCTGAGGGCCCTGCCTTTCCTCCCAGAGATAGTGGTGTTTGGATTTGTTATGTAAGGAGGGGAGGATTAGAGGTTTACTCTGCCCCTCCTCCCCCCACCAAAATAAAAGTCTGCAAAGGGGTTCCTTTTGCAGACCGCATCCTTTCCATCAGCAGCCCTCCTAAAAGGAGGCAGTCTGGTTAGAAGAGCTGCTCCCTAGCTTGGGCCCAGCAGAGTACCCTCCAGAGACAAGCCAGCTTGCAGTGCAGGGAGAGTCCCCGGTCCAAGCTGGACCCATGGGGGTGGGAGAAGCCCTCCTAAGGCTACCCGAGCTGGGCCTACCTGGCTCTGGGGACTAGCTTGCCACTGGGGAAGGCCATTGCTGCTGCCTCTGCTGCTGTTGGAGTTTCATCCTTTCTGCAGTTTCTGTTCCTGAGAGCAGGCTTCCAGGCCACGGAGAGCCCCCCTTTCAGCTGGGGAGCACACATTCCTGGGCCTTGCGCGCCCACCTGCCTCATGTTCTACTGGTTTTTTCCATGCATCTTCCTCATATCTGAATGCCTTTCCCCATTGTGCTACACATATTATCTTAAAAGATGCGTTTAGATAAGAGAATCAGAGCTAACTGTTCTCACTTGCGAGAAATTAAATGTCGGAGAGAGGTTGCAGCTCCAGTTTGGAAAACCGCTTAAATTATTAATAAGGGTTTGCTCCACAGCAAAATTCCACGTTAGCTGCCCTTCTGCATTCTTTGCATGTGAGGTTGTTTTCCTGTAAGATAGCAGCTGCTTGTTAAACATTCCTTTTTATTTGTATCAAAAGGGGATGCTGTCCTCAGGCTGGTAGAGCAGCCACGGAGTCGATGAGAGAAGACCAGATAGTTTCTGGAAGAAGCCAGGTTCAATGTGAGAAGGGGGCAGAAGGCCACAAATTCAGTGTCGCCGTGCTTTCTTTTATAGAGCTCTGTGCATTTTACTAGGGTTTGTACTTCTTCCAGTAGATAGATGAGAGTGGGAAGCCTAGAGGGTGCTCATTTCTGAGCTGGAGAGAGTGAGGCAGGAATGGAACCTGGCTTGTGATGCCCCCATCAGGAATCAGGAGCTCACTTTCAAGTCCCTCTCTTTCTTCTGATGTCACTTTCACTACCTTGACCCTGCAAGGGTCCCCTGCACCTGTTTCCCGGGTGAGGTCCTGGGCCAGGACTGGTCTGGGCATTTAGCTCTGCTTTTCCTGAGTGGGTAGCAAAGCGCTGTACTTCCCAATGCATAGGCTTGGCCTCTGCCTTCCTTTGTGTCCTGGGAGCGGGAGCCTGGTACACCTGTCCCTTTCCTCCGACAAGGGGCATCAGGTCACAGGGCACAACAGGTGTGGCCAAATCATGAGGTTCGTCTTGTTATGGCATTTCACTTAGCTCTCTGAAGTGTGGGTGGCTGTTGTCCGTGAAGATCAGACATGGGTAAGTAGGCCCAGTGTCACCCAGTGAAGGGACCTGAAGCTCGAGTCCCCACCTATGTGATACCAAAATTTGTATTTTTGCCATCAAACCCCATAAGTTCACAATCTCTTCTCTGAAACAACCTGGGAGCAAGGGGGTAGGGTGTGGGGGTGGTAGAACGCTTAGGGGAAAATAGGGAGTGGTGGGAAATAACCCTTTTTGGGGGGAGTTTCCTTTCTAATTCCCTTTGCATAGCGTTTTCACTTTCTTGGGTGTGTAATTACTGTTCTCCATCCACAAGGCTCCCTGCCCAGACATGGAGATGGGCAATGGGCTCTTGCAGAACCAGAACAAATATGACAAGGGGGTTGGAGGGAAACTGTAGCTCTGTCTCCCATTTCAATCGCTCATAGAGAAGCCAGCAGCTTGTGGTGGTCCTGGTGTGTGTGGGTGGGGACATTGCTGGTTTGGGCATTGCTAGCTTGGGACACTGGTGCTTTTCAAAATTCATCAACAGACCCCTCACCCTTCCTGTGTTCTCGGTTGAACTTTCCAGTACATGGATCATAATTAGCAGAGCAAGTGTCTATAGGAGAAGGAGCCTCTGGGTGAGGCAATTTGGATGGAATCATCCTTAGTTTAACCACAGCTGTTTCTGGTGTGGTATGGAAACACTGGACCTGCACAAGACGTGTTTACACTCTTAAGTCAGGCACAGGCATCAACATGTATGCATCTCACGCTTATATGCCCAGAGGCAGGAGTGTAGGTGCACATGCTTAAGTCCGTGTGCACTTCTCTGCTCTATATATGTAAACGCTCTCATACCGTGGCCACAAAATGTGCACAATGTTGCATATACCCGAATGGATTTATGCTGACGTTGAACCACAGTGATCCTGCATGTATAACACTCACGTGGGTCCATGCACATCTTCATACGCCCACACGCCCCGACATACGTGCATTGCATATTGAACACTGGCCTTCGCACTCATTTGCACACAAGCACCATGTAACGAGTGAAATGTGGCACTGGTGGGGTTAATGGAGGCCCAGGCTCCCATAAATATTTATATGAAGCACTCAAGATCTCAAAGTGAGAGAGGAGAGCTCTCCCCACACGCCCCTGTAAATCACGCAGCTGCTTTGAGTTACCAGTCAGATCGAGGCTGCGCGATGGGACTTGCTCCGGGGCCGATGCTCACACACACGCTGGTGCACACGGCCCTCTCTGGGCCTCCAGCAGACATCCCAGCAAACGTGTTCAGGTTGGTCTCCACTCCCAGGACCCTTCTGGGAGCTTGGAAAGGAAGCATTTCCAGGCTGCTGCCGCTGCGGATGCAGAGTTGAAGGGGGAACAAACCGCTGTCCTTATCTGAGACTTGGCATCTCCAGGGAAGACAAAAGTTATCCTGGAGAGATGGCATGTGGGGGCCTGGTGAGCAGGTGGGTGCAAGAGTGAGGTGGGAGTCCCAGGCCAATCCAGGCTCCGGCTTCTGGAGCTGCTCTGACCCACCAGAACTTTGGGTCTCAGGAGCCCACTGTCCCACTTCTTTACAGCAGCTGCAGTCCTGTGTTCGGTGAATCCTCTGCTTCCAGGCCTGCCACCCAAGACTATTCATTCAATCACTGCACAAATATTTGCTGTGTGTCTCCCATATGCCAGGCATTGTGTTGGCAATATAACAATGAGCAAAGCCAGAAATCCTCCCAGTAAAAGAATCCTCATGGAGTTTATCATCTAGTAAGACAGGACAAGTGAGCAGTTAGGTATTAAACTAATCAGTGCACAGTTTTGAAAGGAGAAAGCAGAACTGGACCTCTGAGAGCATCTATACTACAAAGAAGTTGACATAGACCGGGGAAAGAGTAATCAGGGAGGCTTCCTGGAGGAGGTGATATTTGAACGAAGCTATGAAGCCTGATAGACAACACCCAAGTCAAATGGGCTGGGAAAGAACCTTCTGGGTCTAAACTTCTTTCTGGAATAGGCTCCTCAGGATACATGCTTGAGTTATTCCCTCTACCTGAACCATCTTCCCCCAGATAAAGCTGTGGCAGTCTCTCTCACCCCATCTACCTCCTTGCTCAGATCTATCTCTCCTTCTTAATGAGGCTTATCCTGACCCCTCTACCTGATCTGGCAACCTGCTCCTTTCCTCTTTCCTGGGCCTTCCAGACCGGCCTTATTCTGTTCTGGTTTTCCTCTTCTTCTCTCCCCTCTCCCCGCACCTCCCCCATAATGTTAATCACCTTGGAACACTGGATTATTTATTCATCTATTGCTTGCTTTCTGCCTTTTCCTGCCAGCACATAAGCTCTGTGAGGTCCATGTCCGATGGCTGTTTGGTTCACTAATGTTCCCAAGCACCATGAGTGGTGCCTGGCATTGGTGAGGTAGTAATTGGCTTAATGAATATGCCAATTGAGTAAAATGTATTTAAAGAAGATAGGAGTCGGGGCGCCTGGGTGGCTCGGTGGGTTAAAGCCTCTGCCTTCCACTCAGGTCATGATCCCAGGGTCCTGGGATGGAGCCCCACATGGGGCTCTCTGCTCAACAGAGAGCCTGCTTCCTCCTTTCTCTCTCTCTGCCTGCCTCTCTGCCCACTTGTGCTCTCTATCTGTCAAATAAATAAATAGATAAAATCTTTAAAAAAGTTATTTAGAGAGGAAAGGGGGTAGTTTCTGTGAAAGCATGGCTTTGAAGGCATATCTATCTGTCTATCATTTATCTATCTATTGTCTGTCTTATCTATGTCTACCCATCCATGATCTCTCTATTATCTGTATCAATCTAGCTTTTGATACTCCTTAAAATAAATACTGCTATTTTTTTTTTTTTTTTAAAGATTGTTTGCATGTCATCCACCAAAATCTTGTATCCCTCAGAGGTGCACTTTGGGACACATTCTGGTACCTGTGGGGAGAGACACTGACCTCTGGTATGAGAGGCAGGTTGGGGGGGGGCACCGTGGGGACAGGAGGGAGGGAAGCCTGGGAGGGGGCCTGACCAGAGCTCAGCCTCATTGTTTCCCCCTAGATTTTTGGTGGGTCTTTGAAGAGGAAAAAGGCAGGGGTTGGTGGATCAGAGACGGGTCTTGGTGGGCTTCAGACGGCAGGGAACAAGCCAGCTTCCCTCCTGTTTCTGATCACCTTTTCTTCCCCAATTTATCCACCACATCTAATCTCCTGCAGAAGAAAGGACTCCTCTTCCCCCTTTTCCTGAGCTGAGAAGAAAGCCTCCTAAATACTTTGTCCCTCTGACAAGTTATTTTTAAAAAGAAATAATGTCTCTAAATCTAACATTTTTTTTTTTTTTTTTTTTTTTTTTTTAAGAAAACACTCCACAAATCAGCAGCTTTCTTGTTTTAAGCAATCGCTAGGGTTTGGAGAGCAGGCTGCTTGGTAAACACACTTGGTGAACATCCAGAAAAGATTGTATTCCGTGTCCTCAAGTCAAAATCAACCTTCCCCAAGCTCCTGTTTTTGTGTTTCATTGATGCAGGAAGAGGCTTTCTAAAAGAGGAACGCAGATGAAGAGAGATTGACACGGTTCCCGAGGACATTCCTTGTGCACAGTCGGGGCTGGAAAATGGAAGCGCGTCTGTGAGCAGCCCTCTGACTCCCTTCCACTCCCTTGAGCTCTTCACGACTTTTGGTTCTTTAGCTCACACCGCAAGGAATCAGGCATCAGGACATTTCACAGATAGGTAAATAGAGTCAGGCACCTTTTGCTTCTAATCAGAGCCTGGAGAATTTGTATCTCCAGTTGGCAGCTAATCCCACTGGCCTGTGAGCTCCTCCAAGTCCCTATTGTTCTACTTCTTGAGAAAGAAGCCGATCTCTTGGGGACAGATCTGCCTTCATATCCCCTCTGTGATGCATGCTTCTGGCGTTTTCTACCACCGCACCTTAGTTTGGAATGTCCCCACTTTGTTCTGGGATTGTTCCCAGAGTCTCATAAACTCGTCTTCCCGGCCCCACCCTCGACTGGCCCCTCTCAGGCTGCCAGGGTCCTCTTCCAAAAGTTTACCTCTGGTCTCATCACTGTCTTGTTTGCAAAATCGACAGCCCACTAGTCTGTCTTTGCCCCGAAAGAGAGCAATTGCCTCAAATTCCAATTCCACCTAAACCGTGCCTTTGGCAGTCCAAGATGCTGAGCCAGATTCTGAGGCGATTTGGGAAAGGTCAGAGGGCAGGAGAAAAGCATGGAGGCCCTTGGGAAGCATCTGTCTGGTTCTGAGATGAGAGCCTCAAACGGAACCCCTACTTGCCTGTCTGCCCAGCTTATGTCTCTTCGGGGTCAACGGAGTGACCTCTCCCTGGGTTTTATACTTTTCTATAGTAGGGAAGTCGTACATCAGTTGGATTACAGACATCACGTATCTAAAAGACTTCCCTTTTGCTTGAGGTCTCCAAAAAGGTTGGCTCCATGGGGTTCTCTTGGGTGGCCCTCCTTCCTGGCTCTGTTTGCCCGAGGGAGGAGAGTGTACCCAAAAACCAAGAAAGGTCCAGAAGCCCTGCTCTCAAAAAGTAGCAACATTTGTTTGAACGTGATGAAATTGTTGATTTGTAGTGGATTCATTTCACAGACTACAGACCCGCAAGCCTGAAGTCCGTTCTTGGGACTCCATCAGGGCATATTGTAAAAGTGTTGGTTTTCGGGGAGCAAAAGCACTTGGTGAGTACTAGGACCCAGAATGGGATCACTGAGAACATACAATGTCTGACTCCTGTTTCCATCTTTGAGAGGGACACCAGGGGCTCTGGCCTTAGAGGTCCTTATTTGACAAACACTTTCTGTGTGCCTGGTAGTTAAGCGTTTCTCAGCTAGTTATTCGTGTAACCCATATGTTAACTCTATGAGCCAGGGGGATAGCGCTATCCTGGTTTGCTGGAGGAGGAAACAGAATCACACAGAGAGGTTAAACAACTTGCCCAAGATGCACAGCTAGTAAGTGGCAGTGCTGGGATTTGAGAGCAGGCAGTCTAATCCAGAGTCTGTGCTTTTGACTCTTATATTCTTTTTTTTTTAAAAGAGTTTATTTATTTATTTGACAGAGAGAAAGAGATCACAAGAAGGCAGAGAGGCAGGCAGAGAGAGAGAGGGGAAGCAGGCTCCCTGCTGAGCAGAGAGCCTGATGTGGGGCATGATCTCAGGACCTTGAGACCAGGACCTGAGCCTTGACCCACTAAGCCACCCAGGCGCCCCATTGACTCTTATATTCTTGAGCCTGGGGGTTGGATGATGGGTGAGGCAGAATTTGCAACTGGCTGAAAAATGCTTCTGGGATTTTATTCAGTGGAGACTTGACTCTGAGAGTCAAGTACCCACCTCACACCTTCAGACCACCCTGCACCAACCTTCTGAGCCACCTGGGCTCCACTGAGGACATTGCTTTCTTTTTTAAAAAATTCTTTTTATTGAGGTAAAAGGAACACATAACTTTATATTACTTTCAGGTGTACAACATAATGATTTGGTATTTGTATATATTACGAAATGATCACCATAGTAAGTCTAGTTAACATCTGTCACCATACAGAGTTACAAATTTTTTTCTTGGGATGAGAAGAGATGTTGCTTTAAAATGAATTTTTCTGAGGTATCGGCAATTAGTCCTGCTCAGAAACCATCTATGGCTCTCTAGCACGTCCAGGGCCCTCTCCAAGTTCTTTGGCCTGGCCTTTAGGGCCCTGTGCCACGAACCTTGTCCCTCCATCCTTCTCTCAACATCCTGTGCTCTGGTCACAGAGACACCAGTCCCTGCGTTGGGTTCCCTAGCCTTCCTACATTGGCCCGAGCTGCTGCCCTGTGAAGTTCTCTGCCTTCATTGTCCACTCCTCTTTACACCACCTCCTTTTCAGACACTTCTAGGCCACCAGTGCCAAAAGAAAAACACTCTCTTGTTTCTGAAATCCTCATTGGGTCCAGAGTGGGGCCCTGGAAGCAATTCAGGCTGTGGAGCCAGGTGGACCTGGGGGTAGACCTTGCCCCTCTTTTCCTCAGTGAGGGTGGGGGAGGACTTAAGAAATTCACTTTGCCTCTTGGAGCCTCTGTTGCCTCTTGCTAAAATGGGGAGTATGTTGCCCCCCCCCTCTTCTGGCTGCAGGTGCAGGAGAGATGTGTGGGGACACAGCCTGTCTGTGATATCAGATGGGTGCTGGGGCGCAGTGAGTGCTGGCTGCTGGGATGATGACGGGCAGGGCTGGGCCAGTGACTGTCACCCCAGGAAGATGCAAGCTCAGGAGAGGGCTGGGAAGGAGGTGGGACTTCAGGAAATGCTCCCAGAAGCAACTTGGAAGGCTAGACTTAGCCGCAAGCCCAGACTCCCGCATTGCAGCTGAGAGACTGTCAGGCAGGTCCAACCGGTTCCTCTGGCCAGGATCTCGGCTGAATTCACACTGAAATTGATTGGCAGGGAAGGCCCTGGAAGGCGGCGTGCAAACCCCAGCAGGAGCTCCTGGGAAGTGGGATTTACAGCTGTGAAAGTACTGTGGGAAAGAAGCTGGAGTTTCAGCCCTGAGTGCGAATATTCTCACCCCCACCGGCTCTTTCCAGATGCTCAGAGCCCAGGGAGCCTTGAATGACAGGGTTTGCCAGCATTTCCTGGCATGGTCACCATGCAAACTTGCCACCCATCTAAGGAACCACTTTTTGGAGGGAACATCTTGAGTTTAGGCCGAGGGCTTGGGTCCCTAACTAGGTGACAACATAGTTGGGTTTTTGGAAGCAGGGTTTGCATGAGTCCGTGTGGGATCACTGTGTCCTGGTACATGCGTGTGCCCCCGGCTCATGGAAGAGTGTGTGTGCCCACGTGTGCCCAGCCACAGAAACACAGTGTGCCCCTGGGGTGCAGGTGGGGGACCCACAGTATTAGAGAGTTTGCTTCCTTCTCAAGGTGTCAGATTTTATGTCAGCTGAATGGAGCTATACTCACGTCAGAGTTAAAATCTCCTTCGTGCCTGTAGAGAGTTTGATGAAGTTTTCCTGAGGCACCGTAGGTGCCTGACAAACAGTGATAGATTTTTCATTGTGTCATAATCTAGTAACACCGTCGTTAGGAGCGCAGACTCTGAAACCAGAATGCGAGATCTACCACACACGAGCTGTGTGATTTGGGGCAAGTTCATGAGGTGCTCCCTGGTTTGGTTTCTTCATCTGTAAAATGGGCTGATCGTGTTGGTAGCTGCCTCACAGGGTGTGTCATAGAGCGCCTGGAACCGTGTCTGGGAGATGAGCAGTGCCTGGGTGTTCGCTTGTGCCTGCCGTGACCACCACCATCATCGTCACAGTCATCTTCGCGATCGTGGACCTTGCCTTATTGGCTGTTGTCAGTAGCTACTTATTCCTCCAGAGGAGAGTTTGCTGGTCGGGAGACTTCTATGGCATTCCATGCTCAGACCTTCCAGAAAGTCTCCAGGCATCATCTGGGGTAGCACATGGCCCTGAACTGGAGTCCTGCCTCACTGCTCCCCATCCCCGCCTTGGCCCTTCTGCCCACGGAGCACTGTCCACTGTGGCCTGTCCCTCTCAAGGCACTGTGGGTGGGGGGTGGGCAGCTCCCCTCCATCCCACAGTCTGCCTGCTGGCGATGGCAGCTGGCTCCTTCCCAGCCCAGAGGGATTCAAGAGCCTGGCTGGCTCAGCCTCCTGGGCTCCGAACAGCTGACCGCTGTCCACTCTTGCCTTCTTGTAAAGGTTCTCCAATTCAGGCCTCAGGAGGCCAGGGGCCAGCCTGCTGCCTCTGACCCCGGCAGGGGGTCTCACTGGGGCTGAGGCGGGTCTTCACCCTGTCACCTGGCAAGGTCCCAGTTTCTCAGACAGTTCTGGCCCAGAGCTCTGACTCCACCACCTGGCTGAGGAGGCAACCGGGGGTCCAGGCGACCTTTCTGGGCCCTGCTTCCTTTGTTTGCAGCGTGGGTGCCGTTCTATCGATCTGGCAAAGCGGCAAAAGAGGAAACGCGTGGAAACTGGTGAGTGCAGTGGTCCGCGCAGGTCAGGGGCTGTCAGCAAACACAGCCTTGGTCTAGCTTCCCCGCCAGCACTCTCTGGGCCTGGGACTGGCCCAGGGGGACAGGACATGGATAAGGCTTGAAGAGGGCAGAGGGGCTCAGACTCGCTCCCCAGCTGGGACTTCTGATTCCCTGGGAGTGGAGAGGAAGAGGTTGAGCGGGGACCGTCCTCTCTGTGGAGTCCCTGCCCTTGCTGTGTGTGTGTGTGTGCATGAGGGCACTGCCTCTCTACCTACTGGAAACAGGTTATGGAGCCAGAAGTCAGAGGCTGCTCACCTCAGGGCTCCCTTCCTGATGTCCCCAAGGAGCCTGAATATGGGCCATTGCCCAGCAGCTGGGAGTGGAACGTGTATGTAAATTAATGAAAACATGTTCATCTTCAGGCACGAGTCGCTCATTCGCTCAACGAACAGTTGGGAGCTCTGTGTGCTCCCCACTTCTGTATCCCCAACCTCACTCCCCTGCATCCATAACCATGAGCGAATGGGAGGCTGTGCCTCCAGGAAGCAGTTCACGAAGAGACTGAGGGGTGGGCCCAAGTCTTCCTGCTAAAGTGGCTGAACTAGGATTTGAACTGAGGTCCGGCTGTCCCCAAGGCTTTGCCTCCTTGCTTCAAAGTCAGCCTTCTGGAAGTCTGGTCTCTTGAGAAGCCAGTCAGAGGCTTAAGGGAGTTTGTGGTGCAGGGTACAAGGTGGACGCCGCAGGAGGGGGGCAGATGCACCAGATGGAGGCCAGAGGAGGGCAAGTACTGGTGGGTGGACCAAGAGAGCTTAGGAAAAGGAAGAGGCAGAGATTATGTTGGTCACGCACCAGGACAGACAGAGCTGGACGAAGGGGCCCTGGGAGGGGTGGGGTAGGGAATTAGCCTGGGTGAAATCTCGAAGGGGTGGTGGAAGAAGTTTCCAGAACAGCAAGTGGATTAGTGAGGTTTCCTATTTGGCAGCACCCCGAGGAGCAGGAAGATGGCTAGGATTGGAAAGAGGAGGCTGCGAGTAGGTCCTAAGGGGCTTGAAGGTGTCGATGGGGAGTTTGGGCTTTACCAGCCACTGTGTTGCTGCTGGGCCATGGGGCCACCGTCATGTGCATGGCCCAGCCTGTGGACATGACTGCTTGAACTGGGCGTGGACACATGAGTCAAGCTGGGCCAAAAAGCATTTACTTCCCAGGAAATTAGAAGTTGATCCTGGGCTGCCAGTCAGAGCACGGTGGGAGCTCGAATCGGGGGAAGAGTGAGGGCAGGGAGCTGGGGCGGCCTCACCTGGGCCTTGAGCGTGAGGATCTCTGCAGAGAGGGAGGGATGAATGCTGAAAAGGTTTCAGATGGCTTACTGTGGCTGGGTATAATCGGGTCAGCCAAACCAGACTACAAATAAGTTAAAAAAAAAAAAAGGAGGCAGAAAGTAAAGGCAGGATAGAAGAGTGAGATGGAACAGAAGTGACGCTATGGTTTCCATGTTCTATGGAGTCATGTTGTGATGGGTCCCTGAATTGACTCTGGGCTTCCTGGTGACCAATGGGAAGAAGGAAAAAAGATCACCTTTGAAATCTATAGTGCTCCTCAAGGAAACACAGACAAATCCACTGCTCGGGAGACATGTAGGCATTGCTGGTTCTAGGGTAGGAGGGAAATTTCCCTGGTGGATGGCCCAGTATCTGGAGAGATTTCGGTCAGTGGAGGCAGAATCCTGCTGTGGGAGTCAGAGACTCGATTCTACTGCCCACTTCATTGTGACCCTAGGTGGTTGCTTAGGCAGTCTGAGACTTCTTTTCTCCTACTACAACTTGGGGCGCGTGCGTAGAGGGCTCTGAAGGTGGCTTGGCATAGGTGATGTCAGTCCGTTGTCAGTCCAAAGGCCTAGCCTGCCTGCCTCCCTCCCTCTGCCCCTCCCTCTGAAAGCTGTCTCCCTTCAATTACCCTTTTTATTGCTCTCCTGCCCTCTCCCTGCCATAGGCTAGCTCCTCCCCGGGTCCACCCCTGCCCCTGGGCCCAGGGCACAGCTAGGTGTCTGCTGGCGTGGTGTCTCCTGGAGTCAGCAGGGCCCAGCGTGTGTCCACAATGGAACAGAATTCAGAGTCAGGACCCCACTCCCCCCATCCCCAGCCTGCATTCTCCTGTGACTTCTTCTGTGCCCAGCTCCAGGGCGGGGGGCAGGGTGAGAACCGTGCTCCCCAGCACAGCTCAGCCCCCATTATGTGCTCTTTACCTCTTCCTAGCACAAATCCCAAGAATAGAGAAATAGTTGTATGCAATAAGTTGTGTTAATATCCATTTCCTGGTGAGGACACGTGTGTCATAAGGCATGGTCTGTTTTGTCCTCCACTGCTGTGCTGGGCCACAGGGCCTGCTAGAGAGTCAGTGCTTGAAATATATTGGCTGAATGAATGAATGAATTCAACAAAACCTTGTCATGGTGGGTTCTGTGAGGTCCTGTAAGGCCAGGACCCTATTTTAGAGTTAAGAACACTGTAACTCATCTCATCTTTCTGCCTTTTTACCAGGTCACTTTCGACTCCTTCTTCAGGCCTCCCTCAGGAAAGTCACGCCACAGCTGTGGACTGGACCGAGCAACACCCCCACCCTTTGCTGTTACCCCCACCTCTTCAAGGTCTGGTCAGATTCCTGTCCCCACACGTTCACCTCCTGGGGACTGGTTATTTGGTTTCATGGCCCCCTTGAGTCCATCAGTTATGGGATTTTCAGGGCCCAGAGCAAAAGGGAGACAAGGGGCCTCTTGTTGAATGATAATTGAGAAGTTTAAGATGGCAACGGAATGTAAAAGTGAATATCACTCTTTCTAGCTGCGGGGTCTACACAGGTGACTACCTAGGTCACACGCCCGGGAAGCTGGCCCCAATTCTGTGACAGCAACGACACAGTAGGTGTAGTTTCCTGCTCCTTCCTCCTGCGCTGGGCCTAACCCAGTGCCTGGTCTTCATTAGCATCTCACTGAAACATCTGATGAATGAATGAATGAAAGCAGATTGTATAAACAGAAGTTATCTAGACTTTCTGAGCTCCTGTCTACAACATGGGGATATCTTGCTTTCCTCTCAGCCAGGCAGTGGAGACCCTCCACTTTAGGGTCATGGGATCATGGGGTGCTTGTCCTAGAACCAGTCAGAGGCAGGTGGTCAGAGGACAGCGGCTAGCTCTGTGTGGGGCCAGAGCAACCCAGCCTGATAAGACCAGTGGACTCTGCTCTCTCCAGGCAGCCAGCCCTCCTCTGATGACGTCCTCCTACCTGGCTGGAGGCCAGGGGCTGGGGAGAGGCTAGGACCTCTCTTCTGTAGAAACCCCTTTTATTGGGTATCTCCCGCATATCAGGTACGGCCCAGTGCATTTTTCGTGCATGATCTTTTACCCTCATTTGGCAGATGGAGAAATCAAAGGTCAGAGCGTAAACATGGCTTGTCCAAGGCTGCCACTCAGTTGGCAAAGGGGCAGAGGCAGCCACGAATGCCGGAGCTGTCATCTCTTAGACCAGTGCTCAGTAAGAACAAAACGTCTACCTCACGAGGGTTGTTCGCAGAATCCCACATGCGTGTGTGAGTGTGGGCTTGTTCCAGAGTACAGGCCTTGGGCAACATTTGTGTCTCCGCTCCAGAGGCTGCTGACCTTCCCCGAGGCCCGAACAGGGACTGTTCTGCAGGTCTGCCCACCCCCGAGGCCTGAACAGGGACTGTTCTGCAGGTCTGCCCACCCCCGAGGCTCGAGGCGGCGCCGGTTGCTGACCTGCTCTGGTCAGTATCACTGTCAGGCCAACCCAGCGGCCTCCGAGTCCCTGGTTTCCCTGTGTACCAGCTTCCTACACAGATCTGATTATGTATTTACTTCTGTGTCTTCATTTTTTTTATGATTAGAGAAATACTGGTTTTTAAGCTTAAAACTGTACCAAGACTTTGGGATACCTGTATAAGCTTGTTTTAAAAGATTAAGAAAAGGCAAAATGTAAACAGAAAAAAAAAAAGGGCCAGAGGCCCTGATATCCTTCATTCCCACTACAGATCAGTCATGAATTTCTACACCCCCACCCCAAACATACACACACACACACAGACACACATAGACACACAAACACACACAAACACACAAACACACACAGAGACACATACACAGACACAGATGCCCACACAGACCCACATAGACAGGCACACACAGACACCCAGATACATACAAGCACACTCACAGATGCACACAGACACACACACATGTACACACACACACACATACCCTTTCACAGACTCCAGACTGTCCGCTTTGAGAACTGGGATATGAATGTTTTCTGTGGAGGTCCCGTGTGACTGGGTCTGACTTACTCCCAGAGTAAGAACATAGCTTAATGTTATGTTCTGTCATCCCAGAGTCTTATACCTGCTCATGTCTGCCTTGTGCCTTAAAAGCATTTGCTTTCGGAAACTTGGCAAGACACTTTAAAAAAAAAAAAAAACAAAAAAACAAACGGGTCCAACCTATACCCTGTGTTATGAAACTCCTTTCCTTTTGCTTAACAACATGTTTTGGACATCTTGTCTGCACAAAGTCTGACCTCACCCTTTTTAACAGTTGCATGGTGTTCCGAAGAGCTGCAGTTTGAAACTTGTTCTTTATCATCAAGCAGCAGGGGGAAGGTCTCTGGAAGAGAATGTGTTAAACAGCAGACTTCGAAGAAGGGTCCTGCTTGGGGCATCTCACCACGCTCAGGCTCCCCGAAGTGGCTGGGGACCAGGGCGGGGTGGGGATGGGGGTGGTCAGTGCACCATCTTGCAAGGCCCTTGGAGTGCCTTCCAGATGAGAAGATCTGAGGCTCAGCCAGACAGCGTTGTCTTGATGGACACAGGGGACACTGCCCTTTCAGACCTGGAGTTGCTGCCCAAAGCTGGCCAGATGTGGGGCCTGGGAACCTTTGCCGGGATGCTTTTGACCCTGTGGCTGGCAGCTTGTCCATTGCCAGTCTGCCTACCTCCAGCCTCTCAGAGCGCCCAGAGGAGGGCCTTTTCCTATTCGTGGGGGGCAGAATAATCCCTACCATGGCCGTGTCCGAATCGCCAGAACCTGCAAACAGGTTCTCTTACGATGGAAGAAAGGACTTTGCAGATATGATTAGGGTAAATGACCTTGAGATGGGGAGATTGCCGTGCATTACCTGGGTGGGGCAGATGCCATCGCAGCGCTTCTTAAAGGTGGAGAAGCTTTCTCCGCCCTGAGCAGAGGGAGATGTGAGTGGGGAAGCAGGCTTGGGGAGAGGAGGCGGGGGGGGGGGGGGTGTGAACCAGGGATGCAGGCGGCCTCTAGGAGCTGCAAAAGCTAAGGAGATCAGCTTCTCTCCTAGGCCTCCTGCAGGCATCTTGACTTTCGTGTCAAACTTCAATCTATCGAGCTATAATTAAAACGGTAATATTCTCCATTTATTCACCCACAGGTTCCTTCCTGGGTCATCTCACACACACACACATACACACACACACGCGCACACACACACACACAGTGTTACTCAAGTTGAGTGCTGATGCGTCCAGGCATGGCTGTAAGCAATCATCGGAGCAATGATCGTATTATTACTACCAATACTGCTGTAGCGAACACTTCGATCACCCCCACCACGTGTCCTCTGCGAAGTGCTTTAGTTCATGAGTTCCTTCAGTTCTCATGACAACTTGAAGAGGCAGGCTACGCTTTGTTTGCCCGTTTCGCACAGGGAAACACCAAGACACAGAGAGGTTCATAACTTGCCCAGGGTCACACAGCCAAGAAGAGGTGGAGATGGGCTTCGGACCCAGGCTATCTGGCTCACGTTTATAGGCTCCCACTTAAACCCACACGTGCGCGTGCACACACGCACACACGCCCCCTCGCATTCTCACTCGAAGTCACACACTTCACCCTGCTCTGACCAGCGTGTGCTTTCCTTTCTCCTATCACCTGCCAAGGGGCAGGAGGCAGACAGAACCGAGTCTGGAAACTCCGTCTACAAGAGGGATTTTCGTGGATTGTCTTCATGTCCAAGCGACAAACAATGTATTGATAAGAACCAAAGTTGCTAATTCCTCCCCCCCACCCCCCCTGCCCCGAATTTCACATCTCCTTTTTGAAACTTCACTCCTTTCAACCGGATGATGGGTTCAATGTGTAATTAAATGTGAGTCAATGTGTCTGGCGTGGCAGGATTCCTCCGGCCTGTCGGCTCTCCGGAGAGAGAGCTCTCGGAAGCTGTGCTCTGCTTGGCCTTCCTCAGCCATGGGGTCTGGAAACACAGCCCCTGCCTCCGTGCTGTCTTCTTCTGGATTCCCCCCTCCCCCAGGCCACAGGGCTGGGCCTGCTGAACAGCTGCTAGAGCCAGTGGACTGAAGAGATAATTGGTGTTTGCAGGCAGCCAGCGGCTGGGGTGGGGGTGTGTGTGGGGGGGTCACCGCTCCACTCCTTACCTGCCTCTGGGGCAGGGCTGGGTCCCCTGGAACCTGTCGGGCTGGTTTGGAGGTGGTTATTACCAGGGCTCCCTGGGAAGGAATGGAGAGCTGAAGGGGGGGTGGGTAGGGGTGGACAGGAATGAGGGATGGGGAGCAGCGGGCTGGAGATTGGGGCTGGGGATGGAGAGGGGGAGGGCTGAGGCTCTGCCTGGGCTCACTCCTGACTCGGCCTGGCTTCCCCAGTTCCCATCCTCTCCACGAACTTCAGAAGGATTAAATCTGGTTCTCCGCTCAGGATATACTGAGTGGGGGTGGAAGCCTCTTTGAGAGTCCCCCAAATTCTCACCTGAGAGCTCACCTGGTGGGGGTTCGAGCCCCTCTCTGTTTCCTGAGGCTCCCCACTCAATCCAGCGAGGGGTGCTGGGAGCTCTGAGGCTGATGAGCCTTGGGAGAAGGGGGCGAGAAGGCCACGGGGTCCAACTCGTGGGGCCTCTGAGCAGTGATGGGGCTGTCTACACAGCCTGGGTCCTGGGTAATCAGGTTGGATACAGTTGCCCTTCTTCTCACCCTCAGCCATTTTGCACCTAATTAACAAAATAATTAGGGCCCAAGTTATTTTTCTATTATTAATCTCCATGTCCAGTCTCACAGGCCCCCAACACCTTCTTCTGAGCATTTCCTTCTTTCTCTTACCGATTCCCTCTCCTTTCCCCTTCTGTTCCCTCCTTTCTTCCTCTCTCTCTCTATCCCTTCCCTCCTTCCAAAAAGCATCACAACACAACCAGCCCTGGGGTTTGGACTGGGACCTTCCCAGAGCTCATAGCTCCTGGGGGGCTGCACTCTGTCCTCTGTCTGAGCGACTCCCTGCAGGGCTCTCAGCGGAGGTGGTGTTTCATCTGAGGTTTGACGACTAAGCAGTTAGGGGGAGGTAGTGGTGGGGCTGCCGCCAGCTGAGAGAATGCCCCCTGCATTCCCACTCTGTGCCCGTCACTCTGCATTCCCTTTCTCAGTGAATTCTCATGAAAGCAGGATGAGGTAGATCTTGGGGTTCCAACGTTACCATGAAGGAAATCAGTGTCCGGAGAGGTCAGGTCACTTGTCCAGGGTCACACAGCTGGACCCAGGGGCAGAGGTGGGATTCAGATTCAGGCCACTCTGTCACAATGCCATGTTCAATCCACTGGAGCGCTCCCTCCATCTGGAAGGGGATTCTAGGCTGAGAAGTGATGTGGGAGTTTGGAGACTCATCAGTGGCTATGAGTGGTGGCGGCTTGATGTCATGGTGGAGCAGGGCTGGAGGGGCCCTTACAGGGCATGGCAAAGGCCAGGCGGGACAGCCATGAGAGTCAAGCTAGGGAATCAGGAAGGAGACACTGAAGAACTTTAGTGGGGCAGCAGCAGAGGTGGTGCTGGGAACACTCGGGACTCCAGAGCCTGCCTGGTGGGTCGGAGCCCTGGGCAGACCGCTCGCTGCTGTGTGACCCTCGGCAAGTCCACTAACCCCCAGGACTCCCTCATGTGGCAATGGTACTCCCTACTTGGTGGGGTTATTCAGGGCACTGAACGAGAACAGTGTTGGCACAGAACCTGGCACAAATTAAATTGAAAATTATTCACGTTTTCTTTCAGAAAGCTAAGGACTGGGGCTGGTATGGGGGATTATCAGGAAGCCCCTGGAAGGGTGGTTTCAATTTCCAGAAGAGACACCTCGGGAGGCCGAGGGTGCCCGGGGGGTGGTGGGGAAAGTGGGTCTGGCAGGCTCGGGGAGCCCCCTCCTCACAGTGCCCGCTGTTCTTGCCCAGGAGCTCCTGAGGGATGGGGGTGGGGCTACAGAGGGGAGACGAAGATCAGAGATGCCAAAGGTCACCCGTGGGGCCCCAGCTCCTCCCAGGGAGACAGAGCCAGGAAGCCAGGAGAGGGCAGAGGGCAGAGGGCAGTCCAAAGCGTCTCACCACCTGCTGTGCTGGGGGAAGGGCAGGGCTGGGCTTGGGGCAGCCTGGATTTTCCTGCTGTTTCTCTGTAAGCACAAAGTTGGTCTGGTCCAAGCACCAGCGCCACCCCCCAACTCCCCAAGCCGCTGATTGAGCTTTCCCGTCTCGATTGTCCAGCTGAAGAGGTGAAAATATCTCAAGGTCTAGAAGATGTCCTGCAGGGCTCTGGGGAGTATGTCCCTGGCTTTCTGGGAGGCTTTAAGGTCTATACCCCGAAGTGTGACTTTGGTTATTTTGCAAAGGGATGGACCACTTTCTTAGGCATAGAGATCACACCCCTGAGACATCTTTGCCCAGCACTTACCCCTCCACTCCCCAGGCACAGCCGGTACTCTGCGGTGGCCCGTGATGCTTGGGGGAGTCCCACAAATATATTTGTATTTCTTTAAACTCAGATGAAAAAGAGGTAAATATAATTCAGCCTGGATTGCATTTTTCTCCATAGCAACACCGTCTAAATGATCATTTTAAATATATTTTTATGGCATGAGGAGCCCATTCAAGCAAAAGTTCCTAGGTCACAAGAAAGATATGATGCAACTTGGTCTTGGTGCTGTCTCCTCCCCCTATAGGACAAAGTCCTGGGGGACAAAGGACACAAGTTCTCTGGACTCATAGGGGACTGGGTTTAACCATGATTCTAGCACTTGCCAGCTTGGGGCCCCGGGATAAGTTTCTTAGCTTCACCGAGCCTCAGTTTCCTCTTCTGTAAAATGACAGGATGAATGAGCAAAGGGCTTTTAGCTAGGTTACCTCTGAGCACATTAAAAGCATCCAGCTTATCAAAGTCACCCCCCCCCCCCGCCAAAAAGCATCAGCCTGCTATTCATAATCATTCTTTTAATACATTTTTGCTGGTCCCTAATCATTCAGCGGCTGCGTGTTCCTCCATCTTTGCAGACCCTGGTCCCTACAGGGACCCCACCTTTGCGGACCCCATCATCCCGCTCCCCAGTCCTGGGGACCTCCAGTGAGGTCAGCTCTCTGCTCCTCGATTTCTGCTCCCTCTGGAGGCTCTGCCCTAAGATTTGTTCCCTTTCCTACCCTCTGTGCTCCAGTGGGTCCCCCTTGGACCCGAGACCCCCTGCCCATCCTCCACAGAGCCGCATTCAAATTCAGCCCGAGTTGTCTGTGTTCACTTTTCTCCAACAATCTCCAGAAACGGAGGTCAGGCAACCTCTCATTTGAAATGTTGACAAGCTCAGCTACCTAATAAAATAAAAGGCTGTTTTCTCTCTTATTGCTGCCAAAGACATCTTGAATGATTGATTGATTGATTTAAAGAAATTAAAACATGTCACATATTTTATAAGCAACTTAACCACCCATGCTGGAGTTTGGGTACCTGACATAAAGATTCTGGCTTTAAATGTGGAAATAAATATTTTTGAATACCGAAGTCGAGATAAAATAGGAAAAGATGAATGGTGAGCAAAAATAATTTCTTTTTTTCTGAGATGACACTAAAAACTTCTGGAGCCCTATATTTCCCATAGTTGGATCCATGGCTTAAATTAGGGGAAAAACACATAAACTAAGAATAAAAAAAGAGTAACCATTGGCAAAAAGACACTAGGTCAATGAGTTGAAAAAACACATTCCTCATTCCTGTCTGCTTTCAGGCACCCAGAACCTCCTGGACCCTGGCCCATCGCTCCAGACTTGGCTTCCCAAGGCTCCCTTCACACCTACTTGCCCGGTAAACCCATTATGCTCCATCCCCAAGGTATGCCTTCCCATTTCAACTGTCATTCCTTCTGCTTAAGAAGCAGAATGTTCTTAATGTTCCTCTTGAATGTAAGTCCCAGCAAGGAAGAAATCTTATCTCCCTCACTGATAGATCCCAAGCTTCCAGAAGAGCACCAGGCACACAACAGACCCCTATTAAATATTTGAGGAATGAAAGGTCAGCTCAGAGAACTCCTACCTATACTTCAAAACCTCAGCCAAATGTTTTTGCTCTCGGTGCTGCCCCTGTCCCCCTGGGAGCTGTGCTCCCATACTGCCTTGCATTGCCTTCTCTTAGAGCAGTTTGCATACCAGCAGGCCAAGGAGCTCCTGGGTCTTTATAGGAGGTAGACCTGGTTTCTAATCTTGCCTTTGAGACATGACTCACTCACTCAACAAAGATTTACTGAACTTCTGCCTCTTGAGTACCAATCCCTGGGAATTAAATGGTGAGCAAAGGCAGACTGGCATCTGCTTGTAGAATTTCCTAGAGGCACAGCCGTTAGCCCGTCCTCAGCTGTGACACAAGTTCTACCCCCTTTCTCAGTGGGGCGTGGGACAGATTGAACTAGAAGTCACAGCCAGGCTCTCAGTGCCTGCTGGTGCTTGTAGATTTTGCCCAGGGCCCAGCTCCCTCACTGAACTCTGAGCTCCTTCTTGGGGTAAGGGAGGTTCCCACTTACTCTCTCTTCCCTGGGCACAGAAAAGGTGGACAACAAACCGAGGATAATTGAGTTGTGCGTGTGCGCATGGGCGCGCACACGTACACACACACACGGTTAGATCTAACCTGACCTGACCACATGGGCTCTTCCAAGGCCCAGAACACCGTCCTCCACCTCTGACTGGGCCTGTGCTTGGGACAAGCCAGGATGCCAGAAATCCAGGATTCCCAGGTCAGGGAGGGCTCTGGGTTGTCCTGGGCTAGGGTGTGCCCAATCCCTGACCTGAGGTGGCTGTGACCCAAGATATGGTCCACTTTGACCCAATTTCTCAGAATCCCTGGGGACAGCCCATCCCACCCCCACTCCGGGCCCTCTGTGTGGCCATTCATACTCCAATGCCTGACATGTGACCAGAGGGCCAGGCACCCGCCCCCTTGAGCAAACAGCAGTGCACGTGAACAACGTTTGGCCTCAAGTCTGGACGTGGCCAGCTGATCACTCAGGACTCTTACCCCCATTTTTAGGGGGTGGAGGGGCAGACAGGGTGCCTGGATTTGTGGGTTCTTGCCCCAATCCCTACCTTAAAGCCAGATCTGGTGCATATCCCTTCTTGTCTCTAGGCCTCAGTTTCTCAATCTGTACCAGCGTCTGGCTGGTTGGTAGGAGTAAGTATTGGAGTCTTTTTAGTCTCTTAATTTCTCTGTCACGTTCTTCGGTTTGGGATGGAGAAGAACATGTGGGCATTTCAGCTTCAGGTTCTACACACATTTCTTGTGCCCCTGCTATGTGCCAGGCTTAGCAGTCTCTGGGGTCATCCCCAAACTCCTTTTGTCTTGTGTTCTAATCTGACCAACCTGCTGTCTTCCTCATATCCCTCCAGAGCTTCTCATGCTCTTGGGGACCTCCTAGGTTATGGGTCTCTCACTGCAAAGAAGTAGCATCTGAAGCTGTCAGGGAGTGAGAATTCCTGCTCCAAAAGAGAGCGGGAGAGTCTGATTTCTTAATGGGGGGCTCAGGACTCTAAAAGCAGTTAAGGAACGCGGAAGCTTCATGGTGGTGATAGCCTAGGAAGACAAGACGGTGTTACTTCTGCCATATTTTATTGGTCCAAGTGGTCACAGATCCCTGTTTCAAGGGGCGTAGCACAGACTCCACACCTCAGTGAGAGTACTGTCGGAGAAATTAGAGCCATGCTTTCAAACCACGATACCATTGTGGATTTGGGGGATTAGACCCCATGGGCAGACGCTGAGCTGGATGACCAAGTAGGTCTCCCATGCAACTTCGCATCAGAGAAACATTTTGAAATCTGCCAGGCAGAGGAGGAAGGAGACCTGTACCTGGATAGGCCCGAGTTCAAATCCCGGTGTCGTCACTGAACGTCCCTGAGTCTCAGTTTTCTCAGCTGAAAAATGGAAGGATGTATTATCCCTTCCTTGTAGGCTGGGGCAGCCGGGGGGGGGGGGGGTGTGGGATCTGACAGAGTAGGGTCTAAGGTTTGGGCAGCAGCCAAGGGCAGCTACTCTTTGGTATCATAGATGCTTTCATATGGAAACAACAGTAAGCAAAATGCTGCACAAGGTTCCCAAAGCTTCCTGCCCTCTGCCGCCATCAGCGAGTAGGGGTGAATTCAACTGATGTTCTTGGGCCAGTCGCTCTGCAAGGATCTGGAGATACACGGATGAACAGAGCGGAGCTGTCAGGTCTTGGGAGATCCACACTGGGGGAACAGGGCAGACGGAGGGGCGACGGGGGGTGGTGGGGAGTGTGGTGTGTGACAAGTGCTCCCATGGCTTGGTGCTCTGTGGGTCCTGTTCCTTGGTGGAGTTTCCTTTGGTCCTGTCTTAGTCCATATGCTGATTAGCAATTCAGTTCCAGTCCGACAGCTTCCTGAAGTCACAGGAATGACCAAAGACGGGAAAAGCCCTTTTGATAAGAACCCCTGCGAATAATGCCCAGTTGTGGGTGTTGGCTGGCTTCTCAGCTACCTAAAGCTTCTTAGCTCTGTGCCAAGTGTTGTCTGTGCAGCTCTTAACCAGTAGCTTTATGGGGTAGGTGCCTGTGTTTATCCCCTTTACAAATGGACACTGAGACTCACAAAAACCACGTGGTGGCTTGTCCAGGGCCGCATGGTGTCAGAGTGGCCGAAACGCTAATGTCACTCCTGAGTGCATGAATGGTACTGAAGTTGTCCTGAGTGTGGCAGAGACACCTGTGTTCTGTGCAGAAAGGAACCCCTCCCTGCCCACCCCACCCTGCCCCAGGGGTGATTCTTACTGAATTCCACTAGAGTCCCTCCAGGGGAGGAAAAGGGAAAGTCATGGCGATGGGGCATTCTCCTTGCTACGGGACACAGAGGCCGGCCAGAAGAGGTAGATTACTCTCTCAAATCTCCAAAGGGCTTTTGTGGGCCAAAGAGAGCTCCATGCTCCCTGAGAAGCCAAACCTGACCAGCTATTAGCCATCTGGAGCTGTCTGAGAACCAGTCTGGTTCCCCTGTGAAGTGGTGAGCTTCTTGTCAGAGGGGATATTCAAGTTGTGTGAGGTTCGAAGTGCTGCAGAGAGCAGGTTCATGGCAGCTGAGTAGCTGGTGGGCTTTCTGCCTCTAGCTTGGCATTGAGCTGGTGCTCACACCAGGGGGTCATCCAGGCTCAGGATCGGGGTAAGAATCCAGGCTCAGTTGCTCGGTAAGAATCATTGTTTGGCTCCAGGGAGCCTCTTGTTTGCTAAGGAGGTAGGAAGTAGTTTCATGATGAGCAAGGCTCTTAAGTACATTATTTCATTTGAACCTCGTCTCAATGTTAATCATTGTGGGTATCATAGGGGATTATGACAGTTGAGGGAACTGAAGCACAGAGAGGTTAAGCAACTAGCTCAAAGCCACACAGTCACTGGTAGAGCTGGGATTTGAACCCAGGCCTCTGGCTCTGCTCATTGCTGTCCTTGCCTGAGGACCTGGCAAGAGCAGGATGGACCCTTGGCATCTCTGGCTTATTCTGCTGATAAGGAAAGTCGTTCCATTGATAGGACCCCTGAAGCACTGCTGGGCTGGGGGACCCTCAGCAGGACACAGTTTTGACCCACCCAGTGGTTGGTGTTGGACCCAGGAATTCGGCCCCAATCCAAGCAGGGCAGCAGGGAACACGGTGCAGGAACAGGGCTGGGGGTGTCGGGGGAGAGCCCCAGACAAGGATGTGACTGGTGAGTGCTTGTCCAGGACTTTCCAGAGTGATCCTCAGCCTGTTGCTGGGGGGACCTGCCTGGTACACCCCCTTTCCTGGCTGCCTTCATTCCTGTCATTAAGTCATGGGACAAGCCTGGGGTACTCTGTGAACCCAGAAGAGGGGCACCTTGCCCAGTGGAAACAGAGGTTCACAAAAGATCCCTGAAGGAAGAGAAATGTAAATGGAGGCCTCAAGGGAGGTTGGGGCAAGTGGGGGGTTGTGTGTGACAGGAACAGGGGAGGTGGGCAGGGACTCTGTGAGAGGTGAGGCAGATCCCAGACCACACAGAGACTTGGAGGCCACAGGGAACAATTTGCATTTTGTCCCTGGGGACCAGCCAAGGGCTTGGTGGCAGGGGTGCTTCGACGGGGCCAGTCAGAGAGAGCCTGGGGACTGGGAGAGGGCCGGTGGAGGGCTGGCATCGGGGGGGGGGGGGCTGCCAGGTCTGCTCTCTGAGCCCCCAGTGTAGAGGATGGGGAGAGGCTCTGTTGAAAATTTCCTGGGTCCCTTTCAAGGAACTTCCTCCTGCCGCCTGGTCCCCCATCTCTAGGAGCCCATAAAGCCAGTACTGCGGGTAATTATAGGCTGTGAGAGGCCCAGGGCAGGGAGGCTGGGGACGTGAGGGGGGCGGGTGGGGTGCTGGCCGACAGGAGCTGTCACGCCGGCCTGGCTGCCAAGGAGAGAGGTGCAGACACCGAGGCCCCCATGAAGTTACTCCCGGGACGGTCATTTTTTATGGGCATTCTAGGTGGGGGCATGACATCACTAGGAGCCTACTGGGGGCTCCCCCAGCCCTTTTTGTTCTCTGGGGCCTATCTCTGTGGTTGCCGATGTACATTCTTGGGAACGCGGTTGCCTTCCTCTGGAATGCTTGGACCCAGCGGGTTTCACAGCCACTGGCTGCGCCTGTCCTCTTTCAAGAAAACCAGCCAATCCGTGGGTCCTACTTCCAAGTCCTCCCTGGCAGACTGAGAGGGCCACCTCGAGCTCCCTGTAGGCTGCAACTTCCAGCTTCTTTTAAGGAATCGGCTTCTTTGAAAGTACATCCATTTGAGAAGAATCATCAATGCGGATGGAGAAGCAAGATGATGAAAACCAGAGACAAGGGAACAGAGGGATATGGGTATGGGGGGTCCCTGCTCTGCTCCCTACCACCATGGCATCCGAGCCTCAGTGGTCCCATCTGTAAGATGGGGATACTACCAGTCACCCAGCAGGGCGGGTGTGGATGGGGATGAAGTTTTCCATAATCCTTCACCAGTATTTCCCTCAAGTCCATTCTTCCTCACAGCCCTTGATTCAAAGATTTAAAAAGCCTTCCCAGGTCTGCCTACTTCCCACATGACATTTATGGGGACAGATGATCTTAAGGAAGGCGGAAGTGGAGCCCAGACAGGCAGAGGGTCTTGTGAAAGCCATGCTGTCTAATTAAGCTCTGTTTGTGGTTCTTTTGTGAAGCATGATCATTTGTTAGCTTGGGTTAAAAGACACTATAAAACCCATATACAACCCAACTGAAAATTTAGAAAACAAGGGGGAAAAAAGAACACTTCTCATGAGGCTACCAGCCTAGCATCACAAGTGCCGTGACTTTCACGTTAACCCTTAGTGTTTACTGCTGGTCTTGATGCTAGATGGGAATTGTGAACGCCATTTTCCTACTTAACTATCTAAAATCACTTTTGCCTGCCACTCCAGCCTTATGGGTTATCGTATTAATGGATACCTATTACTTCAAAAAATTGATGTTGAATTTTACCTCCTTTTTTTTTTTTTGGAAGATTTTTATTTATTTATTTGACAGACAGAGATCACAAGCAGGCAGAGAGAGAGGAGGAAGCAGGTTGCCCGCTGAGCAGAGAGCCCAATGCGAGGCTCAATCCCAGGACCCTGGGATCATGATCTGAGCTGAAGACAGAGGCTTTAACCCACTGAGCCATCCAGGCGCCCCTGAATTTTACTTTCCATTTCTCCCTATTCTAAATAATGCTTTAATGAACACATTTTTTTTTTTTTTCCACAGAGTGTTTCTCTTTATGGGTCTCATTTCCTTAGGATAAATTCCCAGAAGCGGAATCAGTGGGTCTCAGGGTAGGAACATTTTTGTGGTTTGTGATACATATTTTCCAATTTACTTTCCATAAAGCCTGTTCTAATTTACTTTGCCTCCAGCGAAGTTTGCCTGGTTAGCAATTTCGGGGCAACCTCACCAGCATTAGGTGTTGGTGTTTATAATTTTGTTTGCTATGGGATACACTGTTACTCCTTTTTATCTCATTCACGTTTCTTTCTGGATAAAAGATGTACCTATATATATATATCAGATGTATTAATGGATTTACATTCTCTTTTAAAGATTATCTGACATTTTTGCTGGATTGAAAAAGATGAGTCTCTTGCTACAATGTGTAAGAATGCCATTCCTAGGGGGACCGGTGAAAGGCAAGTGTATTCTCTTCCCTGTCAGACAGTAAGAGTTGTAATAAACTAGGGCTGTAGCCAAAGTTGAAGTAAACAAATGGTTACAGCAGATAACAGAAGCACAAACCTGACCCTGATTAATGAAGCTGCTAATGTGGCTTCCTGGGGAGGATGTCAGCCAAGGGCTTCCCCTGTGACTTACATTAGGTCCTAGTGACAGCATAAGTGGTTTGGGGACTTGGACTTGGGAGGTGACAGGATGCTTGTGGGGCTGGGATTTGGAGTGGGTGGGTGGAGTCTGGTTTCTACAGAGAGCAGAAAAGGACTGATGTGGCAGAACTTCGCAGGGAGAGGAGTTTGCACGGGGTGGCGAGCAGACACCAGTGGGGAGGATCTGAGGCAGGGTCCTGTGGTGCTTGGATTGGCCATCCCAGACTGAGTCCCATAACCCCGCCCAGAACTGAGCACCCCTGCTGGGACAGACCCAGGTTCACTGTGGACCAAGGGACATCAAGGAATCTGGGCAACACATCCCGCCCTCTTTGCTTTCCAGCTGGGTCTGGCCCCCCCAGCTGGTGTCCCGCTGGTGTCCTCCCTGTCCAGCAGTGTGCTCTGTCTCTCCGCTCAGGCTCATAGGTTGCCCTTGGACAGCCTTTCCTCCTCTTGGTTCGAATGAAGGCTTCTCAGATTGCTGTCCTCAGAGCTCCTGTGCGATCAATGCATAAGGAGCAAAATGTGTCTGGGTTCCCCTGTCTTGTGTCGTCCCACACATGCTCACCTCGGTCAGACTCATGCCCGTTCATCCTTGCAGTGCCAATGCTAGCTCCCCTTCCCCCAGGAAGCCTGCTTGACCTCCCCAGCTAACTAATGACCCCCTCTTTTGCCCTCCTTTTTGGAAACTTTTATTGCTGTTCTTGTCATACCTGACCTCTGATTGCCTGGTCACAGGTTGGCCCTCCTCCCCAGGGGCTGTTAGAAACTGTGGCCACGTCCGGGTCTCCTTCCTCCATCCCCAGGCCCTGCCAGGGCTTCTGGGACCTTCACTGCAAGAGTGATCGATAAACACTCTGTCATTTACAAGACACTCTCCCCATGTGTTCTGATGTTTGGTAGGAACATTGTAAATGCAGCCAGGCTGAGTGTCGTTATATGCATTTCACAGAAGCCAGTACCAAATAAGGCCAGTTGACTTACCGAGCATCTCCGTGTGCCAAGACAGTGCTCAGCATTTTACAGGTAGTTTCCTGTGTCATGGTTCTGGCAACAAGAGGCGGTAGGTACGCCCATTGTCCCCACTTACCTGGGAGGAGGCTGGGGCTTGCTGAGGTCAGTAACTTGCTAAGGTCACACTGCTACGATGGGACAGAGCCTGAATCTGAATCCAGTTCTGCATGTTCCACTGTGCTAGGCTACACCTCCAAATGGCATCATCTTCCTTGTCTCCATGTCTGGACCTCAAATTCCAAAGGGAAGGAGCAGTGTCTTGTTTGTCCCTGGACCTCCAGCATCTAGCACAGGGCCGGGCACAGGTAGACGTCAATAGTGCTGATGAACTGGATGGACAGATGGGAAGGATGGACGGTTGCAAGTCTTCCCCAGTTCTGTTGCAAGCGGGGAGTTTCTGCTTTAGGGCAGTGCAGTCAGGAGATGGGAGTTGGGTTTAGCTTGGGGCTGGTCCCATACCTGAGTGGTTCTGGTCGTAAAACACGAGGGTGTGTCCTCACAGGGACATGGTGAGCCGTGCGCTTGCCAGTACATCGGACATGTCTTGCCAAACGCCGAAGGCAAAATGAAATGTCCTGGGAGAGCAAACGACCACCTCCCTCCCGGGCCAGGCAAGCAGGATCATTTTGCTCCGTCTACACACACGCTCCTCTCCCTGAGATGGCCTTGGGAGAGAACGTGTCCTGTGTGTGTCCCAGAGCGTGGGGAGAAGCTAGCGTGAGTGTGATGGGTGCCGGGTCTGGGTGGGGTGTGATCCTTCCCTTTCCAGACAGCAGACACTGGAGGGAAGAAGGAGCGCCCATCCTGGGCCTGCACTGTCACACGGGGCCGCCGCTGTCTCTCTACCCAGTGCTGGCAGGGCCTGAGCGCTGGGCCAGCAGACTGTGGCCCACCAAGGTTGGAGCTGGAATGAGTTGCTCTGTTCCAAACCCTGCTTGGGGCTCACTGGCTGGACATGTATCTGAGGCCCAAGTACAAAACACAAGGCCCCCCATTGGCACATATAACCTGTCCGGGTCCCAAGCTTCACCCATGTGACCTTCTTTGGGTTCTCAGGTGGAAAATAATAGATACGAGAATGGTTAAAATTTATGAAGCGTCTGCTTGGGGTTAACTGCGAATCTCATTCGGGCTGTTGGTATTTCGAAGTAGCTAACAGCACGGATGTTGGAGTCAGCAAGACTTGGGCTCAGATTCTGACGCTTGGACTAATAAGAGTACAGCTCTGGGTAGGTCACGTCACCTGTCAGAGTCACGGTCTCTGAACCTCACAGGTGGCTGGGGAGGTGGACGGGGAGCCCGCATACACGTGCATGCTGTCAGAGAGACAGGGAGACAGAGAGAGAGAGAGAGAGAGACAGAAGGGGGCGGGGGATGCGGCATGGGGAGGCATGAAGGGTCATGGGGAAGGGAGGTTAGCCAGTCAGGCCCCCACTCTCTGCTGCTAAGGGTTCATTCGTGGGGTCTGCTCAGGACTGCAGGGTAAGACCCTACCCTGGGAGGACAGTGGCCAAACCCACCTGCTCTCTGTCCTGTCTGGCTTGTACCAGAGGTAAGAGCCAGGATTCTCTGAGCAAGAAGGAGAGGCAGGCCCTGGGAGAGGGGGCAGTCAGAGCAGGAGGGCTGGGGCAGGGGATGCTCTCCCCACCCTCTCTTCCTGCAGCCTGACTTCCTGAGGCTCAAGACTGGAGGGGGCTGGTAGGTCTGCCCTTCCTCCTTGGGTCTGGATTCAGCTTTGCCTGGCCGCCGCCAGGCTCTCCCTGGTTCTCTATGCTGCTTCCCCAAGCAGTGACAATGACTCCTTCTCCCAACTGTATTCTGAGGGCCATGGGGGTGTCTCATCCTCTCCTCCGATGTCCTAGGGAATTTTCTTGGTGAGAAAAATGTTTGTTGAGTGAATGAATGAAATGCGAGAAAATGCAAGAATGTTTCTGGTTGCCTGGGAAAGTAGAGATTGTTTGAAACAGGCTTATTCCACAACACTCGGGGCAGGGCATGTAGCCATTGCTGGGTAGAGTGGGCGTGAGTGTGTGTTTACACGTGGGTGTGAAAGGTGCAGGGAAACAGGCAGCCACTCCCCTAGAGCCACTCACTGTCCTGAGAGCCTGAGGTTTCCAAGGCAGGATCTGCCTCCACTCACCCATCCGGCTGCTGGGGGGTGGGGTGGGGTTGGGGAGGCTGCGTGTCCATCGGGGGCTCTTGTTTTCCTGGGAGGGGCACCAGCCCTCACTGGGGGATTGGTACCAGCAGCTAAGCAGATAATTGCTTGTCAGATTGATTGAAGGCTTTTCAAAATGTCTTTTCCTTGAAATGTCCTCCCATCCCCCCAATGAGCAGATTATTTGAGTTGGAACGTTTCCCCCCTCAGCTTTTTCCCTCCTTTCTCAAAGTAGTAATTACTGCCCAAGTAGCCCTCCATGGCGTTTCCTGTCATCTGGAGGCTGAAGCCAGTGGCTGTTTCCTCTGCTGGCTGAGCGAGCCAATTAGGGAAACACCCTACCCCCAGACTCAGCCCCGATGGCTCCTGGTGGCCTGGACGGGGCCACACAAAGGCCTGGCTGTCCCCAGTGGGGATGGTGGATGGGAAGGAACCGGCTAACTCACCAACGGAGATACAACCCCTTCCAGATCCCAGAGCTTTCCTTATGCTTTGTGTCCTTTTTCTTTTGTGTGTGTGTGTGTGTGTGTGTGTGTGTGTGTGTATGTGCGGACAGACTCCTGCATATATGCAGACCTGTGTGTGGACATGTGAACTGTACATGGTCCCTTTGGACCCACCAACAACCCCAAATCACTGCAGTGATTTTCCCAGGGGAGCTCAACCTTGTATGCAAAGGGTCTCCCCTTTTAAGCGGGTCGATGGCCGGCAACATGGATAGATTCGCAAAAATGCAAGTAGAGTGAACTGTTGATCACCGAATTTAGGTGGTGGGTTTATGGGTGTTCATGGTGCAATTCCTCCAACTTTTCTGTATGTCCAAACAATTCACAATAAAATATGGGTAGAAAGTTTGCAAGGCTGCTCCACCCACCCACCTCACCCTCACTTGGGATTTGCAAGGACCGAGAACCTTGCATTTTGCTTTCAGGCTGTTCTTCTTCCTCTTCCTCCTCTTTCTTGCCATTGTTTCTTCCTTCCCCCAAGACTGACTTCTCAGATGCAGCGGGCAAAACTGAGCAGGACGCAGTTCAAGAGGAGATGAACGGCAGAGGCTCATGAGTCAAGATAGGCTGGGTCAATTTCAAGCTCTGCCAGTCTTTGACTTTGGGCAAATGACCTGACCACTGTGTGCCTCACTTTGGCCATCTGTAAAATGAGGCTAATAACAGAACCTTTGTAGGGTTGCAGTGAGCACTGAATCAAAGAAGGCATGTAACATGTTTAGCACTAAGGTCTGACCATGATCAGTGCTTAACAGATGTTTGTAAACAAATAGCAAAAATAGATCTTATAGGGAGATACATAACACCGAGATTCATGGGAGGGAACACGGCAAAAAGATAACTGTGGCAGAGAATTGTGTGTTTAGGGGACCCTAATGGGTTCACTGTGGCTGGAGTTTAACACGAATGGGCGGGTGTGGAAGGACAGTGGCGGAGGGAGGCTGGAGGTGGGGGAGGGTGTTGGACTGCTTTACTTTGATGATAAGAGCATGGACCCTGGGATCAGATAGCGTGGTTCGAATCCCAGCCCTGCCACTTACTAACTGTATAACTTTGGGCAAATAACTCACATCTCCACGCCTTACTTTCTTTATCTGTTAAACACGGGGTCTACAGCTGTTCTTAGCTGAGGGGGCTGGAGTCACTGAGTTAGTAACTGCAGAGCACCTAGACCAATGCCTAGCTGTCCGGCCTGTGGGAATGTGTGATGAACGTGTTTCCTAGGATTATCATTTTTACACGTGTGGACATGGGCCGCACGCAGTCGTGCACCTGCAGCTGTCTCACATGTTCCCGGTGCCCATGGTTACAGGTGCATCTTCAGCCACGTGATGGCTATGTGTCCATATGGAGGGGTGTGGTGGGCCCCGGACCCAGGGAGTCCCACGGGGCAGTGAACCCATGGGAGATAGCACATTTGTCCTGGGCAGAGGACCTCCTGTGAGAGTCCCGGGGGGCCTAGCCACAGTGGAAGGAGTCAATATCCTTTCCCTACTTCTAAATACCTCCAGTGGCCATTCATTCATTCATTCCTTCACTCAACCAAGAGACGTTTCTGGAGCACCCAGTGCGCACTGGGCCCTCTGCACTTGTTGTTGGCTTTGTCTGGCTTGCTCTCCCACACTCATTTTCTTTGGCCTTTTAGACTCCAGTCCAATGTCACTCTGTCTGTGAAGACTTCTGGACAGCCACAGGTCATGTGAGTGGGCTCCTTTAGTATCTAGGTTTTGAGCCCTGTGGTGAGAGCAGGGACTCCTGCCTCTTGGCTTTTGAATCCCTGGAACCAGGCACAGCTTCAACATGTGTGTTTTGAATGAATGAAAGAATGAATGAATGAATGAATGAATGGTTTAGTGTGAAGACACCATAGGGGGTCTGAATCCTGCTGACCCGTTCAATGAAGAGCCTGGGAGTTGGTTCATCAACTTCTTAATCCCTACCCTCTGTTCTACCAGCTCCCTGCCTGGAAGGTGGCAGAGGCTGGAGGGGGCTGCTTTGTAGGAGCCATGGGAGCCGCAGCATAGCGGTGGAGGGTGGCAGGGGGTGGCGGGGGGTGGCAGGGGGGTGATGAGTTCCTCAAGGCTGCTCGATGTGTTGGAAAAGCAGGGCAGGAAAGTTGTTCGCGTCCTTCAGATAACAGGGACATTCCAACCTTGGGCTCAGCCCAAGGTCCTTCCCTGGAGGCCCCGGTGGCCCTGGCGCTCCAGGCCCTGATACCCAGGGGAGGCCAAGGGAGCCGCCTTGACTGTGGCCGTGTGGACACTGAGCCACACTTTATCTGCTTGCGCCACACGCCTGCTGGCAGTGGTGGGTACAGAGCGCTGCGGGGGGGGGGGGGGGCCCGGGGGGGCGGGGGGGGTTCCCTGCTGGGGGGCGGGGGTCAGGGGTGGCTGGAATTTGGCAGCCAGGGAAACAGGGAGCTTCCTGTGGCCCTCCTTGGAGCTGAGATTGGCAGCGGAAACCCAAGCAGAGCTGGCAGCCTGTAGATGCCGAAGCTGTGATTTTCATGGCCAGTTCCTCCTGCAAGACACACGGTGGGGCTGGATTTCACAGTTTATGCGAGCACAGAGTGTGTGTTGTGTGTGTGTGTGTGCGCGCACGCACCCAAGTGTGTGCTGTAGTGTATGCACATGGGCACACATGCATAGTGGATGCACGTGCGTAAGCGTGTGTATAGTGTGTGCACACATGTATAGCGTGTTGTGCATGTGCACATATATGTGTATGTGTACACATGGCGGTGAGACAAGAATTCCCGGTCTGTGGGTCTAGATAGACCTGTGTTTGTGCCCAGTTCAGATGTGAGTGCTCTTGGCACACGTGCGAATCTGGAATTTGTATGTGTCCGTGTGTGTGCTTACATATACATCCTGTTTGGCTGATAAATGTAACACTTAAAATCAAACACATGAGACATTTTTATCTCCATTAAATAAGATTCCCAGTCCCACCCAGCCGGGGTTATTAATCAGAGATGGGCAACTGATAGGATTGGCAACGGGATTGTCTATGGGCGAGGAGCTAGCAGAGGTTCCCCTCTGCCTCAGAGGCGCCCAGGCCTGGGAGCCCAGCCCCACCTGCTGCCAGCCAGCTGGCGATCTCAAACAGCATCCGTGGGGGCTCCAAGACCTTTGGGTTGAAAAAGGAGGTCCTTGCCTCGAATGGCCACAGATATGTCTCTGAACCCATGGCTGTGGGAACTGAGAGGAAGGACCACTGACACAAGGCCTCATGGGGGAGGGGGAGTTTGAGTAGAATCTTTGCCTTCACAGCATTTAAGAAAGTTTGTTATTTGTAGTTATTAGGTATTGGTGTGATACATATTTGTGTGATAACTGTTTCTCACACTAGACCCAGAGCTGGCAAACTATGGCCTGTGGGCCAAATGCGACCCACTGTCTATTTTTGTAAATGAAGTTTTATTGGGGCACGTCCACACCCATTTGTTTATGTATTTTCTGTGGCTGCTTCCGTGCTGCAATGGCAGAGTTGAATAGCTGGGACATAGACCCTTTGGCCTGTAAAGCTTATATATTTATCATCTGATGTTTATAGAAAATGTTTGCTGACCTCTGTACCGGCCTGTTAATTTCATGAGGGTGGGGATTACAAGGCTGACACATAGCAAGTACTCATGTATGAAGGCAAGCAACCAAGAAATAGCACTGGCTATGCTAGCGATGAGGGTGTTTGGTGTGGTTGGAGCAGCAGAAGTCAAGGCTGGAGACCCAAGAGAGACAAGGTTGGATGCTGGGTACGGGGGCCCTGCTAATGACTCTGAGCTAGATGAACATGTGATGGAGACCACTGGGGCCAGCATGAGGCTGGAGAGGTTTTGGGGGTGACATTTGCAGGTTTCCAACAGGGGGTTTGCTCTTTGTTTTCTAGGCACAAATCTCTGGGATGTCAGCTGAGGTTCCAAGGAATTGTGGTGACTTCCTCCCAGGGTGAGGCTAAGGGGTATGTGACATTAGGAATATGAGAACATCTGCCCCAAACCTGATAAATAGAGGCAAGAAGCAGAGTTGCCAGATACAGGACAGGATGCCCAGTTAAATCTGAATTTCAGATAGATGAGCAATCATGTGTTACTATAAGTATGTCCCAATATTTATATGGGACATACTTGATATGTTGGTTTTCCAAAATTCAAATCTAACTCAGTGTCTTGCGTTTTTACTTGTGAAATCTGGCTACCCAACTACAATGGGATCTTGGCTGAACCTGGGTCTTTGATGGTGGCTTCAAGGTTGTGAAAACCTACCGGTGAAGCCAGAAATGGGATCCCAAACAGGGGACTGGACACCAGGGCTGTGAGCCCAAGCCCTTGGCTTATAGGGAAGGAAATAGAGGCTCAGAGAGGGGAAGAGGCCAACTCAAGGCCACCCAGCCAGGGGTGGTCTTGGCATTCTGCTTTTCTCTGGGCTTGGTCAAGGAAAGCTTTGGCTCTTGGAGAAACTCCCCAAGATAGTCCAAAGGCAGGAGGGAGGATCCAACCAGAGAGCTTACAGAACTCTTAGTGTGGCTTCTGGGATTTTTGGAGCCACCCCGGTCTTCACCGTAGATGAAGTTTGTGATCTCAGTCACATCCCTTACCCTATCTGTGCCTCAATTCACCCAGCTATAAAATGGGGCTAATTACACCTACCTCACAGGTGAGTTGTGAGGATTAATTAATGTTTGTAAAGGCTTTGTGGTCCTTGGATGAAAGACGCTCCTTACATATAAAGGGTCATTATATTTATTATTATTATACAAGTGCCAAGTATTATTACCTTAATTAGCTTTGCTAGATATCAAAAGCAATTAGACTGATCACTTGCTGAACTCGACTTTGGAAACCCAAGTCAAAGAAACTCACACACTGACCTGTCAGCTGGTGTTTTGGCGAAGAGCTGGCACATGCCAAAAGAGAGGGTTGAATTTACAAAAGAAATTTGTTTCTGGCTCTGGCCAAGGTTCGCCCCATAGCAAAATTTTTCAGGCATCCAAAATTCCCCCCAAATGAAGGTTTTTTCCTTGGGAAGGCTGATATAGGGAGCTCTAAGGGGAAGGTTTAACTTTGCGGCCAAGGCAGACTCGGCTGGGTGTGGAAAAGTGTCCTGTTTCCCTCTTGTACCTGAAAGTCCAGGTTTCAGCCTCCAGGGACAGTGCAAGTGAGGGGGAGGGACCCCCATCTCTGAAGGAGGCCTACTGGGTGTCAAGTGCTTCGTCGATGTGTGCCTATCTTTAATCACAACCCTATGTTGTAGGTAGGAAAATTTTGACTTTACTTCTACAGATGAGGCCACTGTGGCTCAGAGAGGTTAAGTGATCTGGGAAGGTCACACAGCTAGGAAGTGCAAGAGGGATGCAAATGCAGATCTTGCTGATTCCTTAGCCTACACCAGGGTTTGATGTGGTTGCCCTGCTGAGTGTTACCTGCAGTCTATCTGTCCAGGGTCTAAACCAGTCCATACATCATCCGTTTTCAGATTGGCTTGTATTCAAAAGGATGGATGGTACCATCTAGGTCTGAGTGGCTCACTGTGCTGTGAGGACACCTGCAACCCCAGGCTTCTGTCCAACATGGCTTTGCCTATTTGGAGCCTTTGGATTCAGTTTAGAGCCCCAAGGCTCTGGCAGAGGAGGGGCCTGTGGCCTGAATATGTCCCATTAGGGCAGCAGGACAGGCCAGGGCAGAAATCAGTGGGGTGAGGCTTCCTCTGTACTTTCCAGTTAGCTGGGAGTGTGTGAAGATGGCTGTAATTAACTTTACCAGCATCCTTAAGAGAGGGGAGAGGACCTTTGTCCCACTCCCCTTCCTACTCTGTTCAGCTTCTTTGGTGGCCTTGAGAACCTTCCCAAGGCTGTGACGATGCAGGGGTAGCCCCGGATGGAGCTATAATGGCAGTGTATGCCAGACCAGGATTACATTGCAGGCATGCATGTTCTAGAAATCCATTTTCTTTTCACCCTAAGTGCTGGATTGGGGCCTTTGTACAGTTAGTGGGTGCACTGAGAGGTAGTTGAAGCGTTGAGGACCTGCCTGCTGGGTGAAGGGGTAAGCAACATAGGAAGAGGTTAACATATTAATGGAAGGGTTGCTGGTTGGCCCTCTGGCTTGGATGGTGGATGGGGTAGGTATTGGACAAGGGGTTGTACATAGAAATGGAGGAAGGGCCACGCATGAATGGAAGAATTGATGTGTGGGTGTAGGGATAGGTAAGGATGGGTCATAAACATATGGATGGGTTGGAGATTTGGGGGATGGTGAGAAGATTGGGAAACGGATAGAGGGGCTAGTAGGTGGGGAGCTGGAGGAAGGGCAGGGTTGGCAAATGTGGGGGTAAGGTGGCCAATGGGTGGAGGGGTTGTGAGCAGATGGATGGAGGAATTTGGAAGCTAAGTGGAGAGCTGTGCATGGGGGAGGGAATGTCAGTTGGGGACCAGGTTGGCAGAGATGAGGGCTGAATTAAGAATGCAGGGGGTGGCGGATGGGTAACAGAAATGGTGGAGGCTGAAGGAATCGGTGGAGAGGTAGGGACGTTGGTCAGTGAAGAAGGATGGGTGGGTGGAAGAGAGGTTGGCAGCTGGGTAGAGCAGCTAGTGGATGGATGAGGGGTGGGCTGACTCATGGAGCTTTTGATGGTTTGGTGGTTTGGCAGAAGGGTTGAGGCAGGTCAATGATGGGTGGTGGCTCAGTGGAGGAGACATCAGATGGGAGAAAGTATCAACAGATGGGAAGAAGGATCGGCAATGAGGTAGAGAAAATGGCAGATGGGCAAACTATTCAGTAGCAAGGTGGAGAGCTTGTTGGAAGGAGGGCTTTGGAGGAGGGTAAAACCATTATCTGAATGATGGACAAGATGACTTTGTGGTCCAGGCTTCAGTTTGAACAGCCCTCCCTTTATCTCTTGGGACCTCAGACACCTTTTGTTTGTGGGAGTCTGAGGAAGGCCTTTTCTGGGTGGCAGAAACCTTCAAGGGTCAGCTTGGTGGGTGGCAGGGACCATTCTCCCTCCTTGTGTCTGCCCACCCCTCCAGCAGCCGAGCGCTCTCCTGGCTCGTAAACCCCAAGCTGGGCAGGCTTTCTGTAATTATCCCTGGAATATTAGCCCCAGAGGTGGGGCAGGTGGGGCTGGGAAGAAAGAAGCTGACTCAGAGGCCCTGTCTGTCTTTGGAAGGTGCATCCAGCATGGCCAGTGTCCCTTGTGCCAGGCCAGGAACCCTGTGGCCCCTCTCTCCCCACCTGGTGTCTCGGGTGCCCCCTGCTCCCTGCCGCCTTCTTGGGAAGCTTGGGTCCAGGAGGCAGTGTGAGTTAGTTAGGAACCTGATTGACATGTCCCCCTCTGTCCCCCTGTCTCTCCCTTTTTCTTTCTTTGTCTTGATCTCTGGCTCGAACTCTTTGCTCCATTCTTCCTGTACTCTTTCTTTTCTCCAGCTTTATCACTCCCTCTGTCCCTGTTGCTGCCCTTCTATTTTGTTTTCTATTTCTACTGTTTCTGACTCCTCTGTTTTCTCTTCTGCCTTCTCTCTCCCTCTCTGTCTCTTCAGTACTTGTCTTTGCCGTTTTGTTCCTTTCCCCTTGGTCATGCTCTCCACCTGATCTCTCCCCTTCCTGCATCTCCTCCTGCCCGCCTTCCTGCGCCTCTCTCATGGGCAGGTCTCTGCACCTGTTCCCGTGGGGGCTCCATCTCTCATCCCTATGTGCCTTGTACACAAAAGCAGAATGGTTTTGAAGGGGGTGCTCTTCTGGGCTTTGTGTTACGTTCTTCCAAGAAAGCATTTTCCCTTCTTCTATTGATTTGTGATGAAATGATGTAATCAGCCCACAGGAACTCTGGCCACAACTGGAAGGGCAAAAGTGCAGGGGGGAGACAGTGGCCACTTGCTTTCTGCAGGTGGTGAACCTTGGCCAAGGAAGACCCTTCCCCCAGACCAATGGTGGGGGTGGATGGTCGAGGTGGGATCAGGGCATAGACACAGGTGAGAACCCAGTGCTTACTATCTCATGGGGCCACAAATATCACGTGGTAGAGATCCCTTTGGAGTTTGAGAGGCCTGGGTTCAAGTCCTGCCCCCCTCCTCCTTCCCTGGTTGTGGGATCTTGGACAAATGGCTTAGCCTCTCTGATCCTCATTTTGTCCATCTCTAAAATAGGATCAACAAGACCTTCCTCATGAGCGGTTGTGGAAATTAAATGAGAACGTGAAAAGAAAAGCCACTATCAAGTTTTAAGCAGAGAAGGCAAACCACTGAGAGTGAGAGATATGAAGCAAGAAATTGAGGATGTGGTCCCAGACGATGGTGGGAGTGGAGTAAACAGTCTCCGGGAGGTTGTCGCATCGATGTTTGAAGTCGACAGGGCATGCAGTCAAGAAGGAAGGACAGCCGTGAGCAGAGAGCAGGGACAAACGGAATCCTAGCTAGAACACACCAGGATGTGTGGGTCCCCAACTTCAGTGACACAAGTAGCATCCTACAGAGGCTGGATGCCGTGTATCACAGAGCTCAACGTGCTCCAGGCCTAAAACTTGCGCGTGCTGCCCCACGTCACTGAGGTGAGCCTATAGACCGGCAACAATGTGCCCGTGCCCTGGACCCTGCAGACCTTCTGAGCTTCAACAGACTCTGCCCGCTGCTTCTCTTCCACCTCCCACATCTCACACAAGAGGTCGCCGAAGTGAACTCCAAGCTGGGTAGGGAGGGGTTAAACTTAGTCTCAGTTCAGCTACAATCGCTCTGTGGAAGCCTGCCACAGCACCCCCACCGGCCAGCAGCGATAGGCTTCCCGTGGCTGTTCTTGTTTACAGCACCTAGTGTGAGTTTTGGGTCCGAAGATGATTTCTTTTGTTGCCAAAGTGATTTAGAACTTTAGGGTAAAGGTGATCTTTTAAATTTTTTCCCCCTTTTTTAAAAAAAAAATTAACATACGTATTATTTGTTTCAGGGATACAGGTCTGTGATCCATCAGTCTTAGACAATTCACAGCACTCACCATAGCCCATGCCCTCCTCAATGTCCATCCCTCAGCCACCCCGTCCACTCCAGCAAATTTCAGTTTGTTTCCTGAGATTAGTTAAGAGTCTTTTGTGATCGGTCTCACTCTCTGATTTGGTCTTGTTTTATTTTCCCCTCCTTTCCCCTATGATCCTCTGTCTTGTTTCTAAAGGTTAAAGATACTATTTTAACATAAGCTTTTGCTTTATGTGTTTTTAAAGCTCACCAAGTGTTTTTAATACGCAACTGGGCATGGGGGCCATTCGTCCATGTGCAAAGTGAGGGGAGCGCTGGGGTTCACGTGGGGCTGGCAGGTGGCGCGAGAGACCCAAGGTTGCAAAGTGGTAAGTGATGGCTCTTCCTTCTGACGACAAGCCGTGCTTCTGCTCTATCACACTGAACCTGAGAGGACAAGGCAGGGGGTGGGGCTTATGTCCCGCTCACTGGGAAGGGACCTGTAGACCTGCCCGTTGTCATCTCTCTGGAGACTCTGTTCTGCTTTCCCTCTACTGCCGGCAGGAGCCCTTCAGCTCTGGGGCTGTGGCTGGGCTAACCCATTTCCCAGTGGCCAGTCCAGGAATAGGAGATGGGAAACACTTGCCATGTGCAGCAGTGGCCTTTGGCTTGTCTTGTCTTGTTCTTGCACAGCCCGGGAAGAAGCGGCTTGCTATGGAGAAGCTACCGTCCACACAAGGGCTATATTTCCTAGGTCTTCTGGCAAAAGGTGGGGCTGACCACAAGTCCTTGCTGATGGCACAGGATGGCCATGGCAGAGAGGGAGCAGAATCCTCACCAGCCAAGAACACCCCGATTGCACAGTGACCCGGTGGGATACAAACTTTCAGTGCGACAAGCCATGGGAGTTTTGGAGTTTGTTACATCTAGCATCACAGCAACCCAATGGTTCTCAAACTGTGGGTGCTGGGCCAGCAGCCTGGCATTGCCTGGGAACACGTTAGCAATGCAGGCTGTCGGGTACCCTGGATTTCCTTAATCTGAAAACTCCTGGGGCGGTGGGTGGGCAGTGAGTGCCCTGCCCTCTGTGTTTCAACAAGCCCCCAGGGGATTCTGATGAGTTTGAAAGTTTGAACCCCCCTTTTCCCAACCTATACACTTTTCATTCTTAGCTCCTGAATGGAGACTACAGACCACTCAGGTAGCTCTATGTGTCCCCCCCCACCAACCCCACCATTCTCACCCCACCCAGCCTTGCCTCCCAGGGGCCTCTCACAGAACAGAGGAGGGACGTAATGTTCTAACTCTTGAGATGAAGGCAGCACAGGCATGTGGCTTTCTTCTGAGACAATTCAGGCTAATTCTTCTCATTGCTTTATTCTCTCAACCGTCAGAGATGCATTGGACATTAAGCTGATGGGCAGTCTTCACTTGGGGAGTTACACGGTACAGTTCAGACCAACAGCCTGGCAAGCAGGTTTCAGTATCCAGACAGTTTTTGAGAAACAAAAACCGAGCCTCAGGGGTGCCCATGAGCAGTGCGACTTTCGGCACTGTTATTCCTTTGGTGTCTGCTCGTTCCAGACAGTGGGTCTCTTGCAGCCAGAACTCACCAACTGCAATCTCTTTGCACCTGGGGAAGAATCCCATCAGGCATCCAGGCCATTCAGGGAAAATTGGCTTGTCCTACTTTTCTGAATATGCTAGATGCGGGCATATGTCTGCTTTATGTCTGTACCCGTGAGTTCAAGACATCCTGGAAAGGTGACGGAATGAGTTCGCAACTTAATGGGCGTTTGGATAACTTGCTTGCATACCTCATCTCACTTTGCACATTTAGAAACTTCTTGTCTTCTCACACTCAGAGAAAACACTTTGGGGATTGCTGTAATTGTTTGTGGAGGACAAACAAGTGAGAACGGTCCTTGCAGGCTTTGGGTCTCCGATGGGAACTTGCATCAGAATCCCCTGCAGGGCTTGTTAAAACATGGATTTCTGGGACACCTCCTACCCCCCACCTGCCAGAGCTTCTTGAGCCCGAATTTTGCACTTCTAACCATTTCCTAGGTGCTGCAGCTCATGGGTAGTTGGGTAACCATACTTGGAGAGCTCCCGGGTTTGAGTAATGCTAACTGCTAGAGCACACAAACACCCCAGTATCAGTGGTGGACACTGCGGAAGTGCATTTGCCACTCATTAAGAGGGCAGCGGTTGACTGTGTTGTGGTATCGTATAGGCTACAGCTCTTGGGAAGAATCAGATATGAATGCGATGTACGATCTGTTGGCTGAGAAAAGCGATTTGGAATCTATATAATGGGATCCACCGCCCCTTATTGTTTTGGTTGAAACAAAAGCAGAAAACAAAATGAAACAATCCATTTCCCCAAACCCCAAACCCCGAGTATGTTTTATAAATATAATAAAAAGTACATAGGACTACACCAGATTATTAACATAGAGCTTTCTCTGAAAGTTAGGGGAGAGCATTAGCGTTCTAATCATATTCCTGCATTACTGAAGAGGATGTGATTTTTAGTATAATGTTAATAAAAGGTAACAAAATTATGAAAACTCCTCAACTCATAATGGGCTGGATTTGAGCCTGCCCTGTTTTTCTGCAGTGTGGCCCCGTGCAGGAGATGTGGGCTGCATTTCTCTTGTTATGGGTCATGGGCTGCTGGAACTCATGAGAGTTTCAATGAATGAATGATCATGTTAGTTACGATATGCATAAGCTGCTCTTGGGACCAGGAATTGCCCATGGGAGCAAACCACCTGGGAGGCTCCCAATAGGGCTGTTTGGAGGGTACACTTACTCCAGGGTGTTCTCTGGGATGCCCTGGCTTTCAAAGGCTAACTATGCTCCAGAATCTTCTCTTCCTGGGTCCAAGTCTTTGGTGGATCCCGGAGATTGGTTCCCGATGCTGCTGGTAGATAGCAGGGACTTCAGCATGGATGGGCAGAGAAGGATTTCTCCCAGATGACTCAAGTGGAGATCAGACTTCATTACACACTGTGCTCAGAGTTCCAGGACCTGAGGCATTGGATCCTGGGGAAGTCAAGGCAGCATTTGAGACTCTGCACTCCCAGGTGGCAGTCTGAACCTCACTGGTGAGTGGCCAGGCCAGTCCTAATGGGGGAACTGGAGCTCTGGCTCTTCAAGGTGGGGAGTGAGGGCCATTGTCTCCAGACTGGCAGGGTTGGTGGCAGAGCTCACTTACTAACACCTCTGGGCTGGCCTGGGAGGCTCCTGGGTACGGTGATCCAAGGCCATTGTGTTGGGGTCTCAGCTAGCCCTCCTGGCTGCCATGCCTGGGGTCTGCTCCCGTCCCCGCCTGGGGAGAACTGGGTGGGACAAAGCGGCTTGAGAGCCACTGGCATTTATCCAGTGAGAACATGGGAGGTAAACCCCATGTGGGTGGCAATGGCAGAGAGGGAGCACGTCTGGGAAAATCTCTGGGGAAAGGATCCCATCGGCAAGGTTGGGATGGGAAGTCCCTTATGGGCATCCAACCCAGGAACAACTTGATTCAACACTTGGTACAGGGGAGTGAGCCCTGAAGAGGAAATCTGGATCTCATTTCTGCCACTTGGTTGTGTGACCATATGCCTGTCTTTCTACTTAGCTGATATGTAACAGATATTAGCTGATTTCATCTTCCTAACAGTTCGGATACTTGCTGTCAACGTCCTCCCTCATCACATTTGCCCACAGGGACACGGCTCCGAAGACGTCAGGGTGAGCCACCACGGGAGGCATATCTGGTCCCAGGCTCTGGGCTGCTACTGTCTTTACTGATATTCCCATACCTTCTTCCTTAACGTCTCTGAACTCCCCTCTGGGCTTCGCCTGTCAGATGGATTTGTATTAGTCTGGTTCCAGCCAAGAAATGGGAATGGCTTTAGGTATTCCCAACAGAGGGAATTTAATACAGGGGACTCATCACACAGGGGACTGGAGAGATGGAGAAGCATCTCAGGTGCATGTAAGGGCAAGAAGTTGCTGCTGCCATAAGGGCCTGAGGTGCAAAGCAGGAGGGACTGAGATTACATCTCAGCAGAAGCAAAAACCATGGTAGTTTATGCCCAGAAGAAGGAGTGCCATGGTGAAGATGGGATCCCTCCCAGAGACGCCCCAGGGACCAGGAAGAAGGGAGGGGCATACCGTGGTCCCTCCCCCCCAGCTTCCTCTAGTGTTTCCTATTGGTGAAAACTACTAGGAAGCCAGGGGACACAGTACCCTGTACCCCAGGGGAAGGGGGTTCCCAGAGCAGGGCAGAAGAAGGGCCAGGAAGGGATCTGAGATCGGATGGGCAGTTAGCCAGTTCCAAGTTCAGGGTCGGTTGGAGCACCAAAGAAGGGCCATGCGGAGCAGGGGATGACATCAGGTGGGGCACAGTGTGTGGGACCAACTTGGCGGCCACTGTCATTCCACAGTCAGGGGGTGATGGGTGAAGAGAGGGCATTTGGTTCCATGGCTGTTGAACCTTCTGGAGGCCTAGAAAAGCTATTTGAATGAGACACAGAAGGGCCAGCAGGGAACTTGCCCATATCCCTGACCTGCTGACATCTTCCCGGACTCCGCACCAGTCCTTTAAGCTGTCCCTATACTCTGCTGCTGTCTCCCAAGTGTGCCCAGGGGACTGCTGGCAGATTCGGCCTGCCCTGTCTTCTTCCAGCTGGGGTGGGCGCCTGGCTGGCACACAAGGAGAAGTAACCACAGAAGGCACCATGTCTCGGTCTAAGACTCAGATATTCCAGAAATTCCTCTGAGATGTCCTGGGTGGGGACTGGGCGTGTGTGCTGTTCTTTGCTTGCTTCTAAGCGTGGCGATGTTCACACCAACAGCAGAGCTTTTAAAATTTGTCTCAAACCAATCATGTCCCTCTATGCCCTCCCTCTCTCCAACCTTCCCTCCTTTTCTCTTTTCCTCCTTCCCCTTCTTTAATTTTGTCTTCCAGTCATTTTTGATCATTTATTATCCACTGGGTATTCTGCTCTGTAAATATGAGTAAGGTAGCTTAAAAAAAAGTACATACAGTTTTGAAATTTAGAAACCTGTTTCTAAATAGCTCATGGCTCAAATGAGAAATTATAAAGCATGTAACATAGTTGCGATTTAGAACTGGAGAGTAATGAAAATACTATGTATCAAAACTTGTAGAATGTACCTGAGAAGTATCTGGGAGCGATATTTATGGCTTTGAATGCTCACCATGAGCTTAAGAAGATAGGAAAAAATAATAGATTAAACCCCAAAAGTTTAGTAACAGAGGAAGGAAGCAACATAAGAGCAAAAATAAGTAATATACACAGATATATTGGGGAGGATCAACACATCACAAGTTGATTCTGCAAAAACAAGAAAGGAAAAAGGCTGATTTCCTACACAGCAGACAGGTATTCCAAGAAACAAAAGACTATGTGAATAAGTTTATAGTAAGATATTGGTCCTCTTTTTGAAGGGGATACCTTTCAGAAAAATATAATTTACCAAAACTTAAGGAAAAAAAGACCAATTGATCTTTAGCCATCATCTTATTATCCCAGATAAAATATGTAGTTTCTATTTTATGAATAAGGAAACAAAGTCTGAGAGTAAAGAAAGTTGCCTACGATCCCACAGTCAGGGAGTGATGGAGGCAGAGGCCAGTCTGGGTGCCAGGCTTCTCTCTCTGGCAGTGAGGGCTGGTCTACCCGGTGGCCTCTGCTAGGTAATTCCCCAGAGTTGCCTGCTCCTAGGGTTGCTTAGTGACTGGATACTTCTAACATACCTCTAGGAGGGCATTTGGCTCCTGAATTTTCCCCGAATGTTTCACCATCTCCAATTAGTGGACATGCACAGCAGCCGTGCTCTGCCTCCCAATCTTTCAATACCGCCCAGATAGAAACAGTAGGGCTGAGCAGCCTGCTCTGAGGCCTGAGGCCCTTTGACTCACCACCTCCCCGGCCCCAGGATGCTCAGAGCCTGACTCGATGCCCATAGCCACAGCCCAGACCTCAGAGCCAGGTCGCCTCTGGTTGAAAGCAGGTGGCAGCTTGCCTGGGAGTCTGGGTGGGTGACAGACTCTCACGGTCAGAAGCCTGCAAGGATCCTGCCTCCTGTGATCAGAAAGAACTGTGGGATTGGGATGGTGGTGGGGTTTGAAGATCCAACGGTGTGCCTTCACCTTGATAACTCTTGAGAACTGGTATCCTTCGTCTCCATTTCTCATTCTTTCATCTCTTCTATTGAGAATATCACCCATCCTACCCTCCTTGGGGGTCTGGTGGTATTGCCAGGGACAGGGCCTTGCCACCTCTGGCCACATGACTCAAGCCAACCAGCTCTTCCCTTCCTTTTGATATATGGGTATACAAATACCTTTCAGTTTGCTAAGTAGGAATGATGTAAGCCTGGAGTTTTTTTTGGGGGGGGGGGCATCCCCATCTGCCTCTGCGTCATGACAGCCAGAGAAGAAAACAAGGGAGTGCAGAGAGATCATAATGCTGGGAGCAAAGTGGGGACACTTGACAGCGGTCTCCAAGTTCCTGGATGCAGACATGCCTGCAGTCTAGCTTTCTCACTTCTCTTGGGGAGTGGGAGACAATATGGTCTCTTTGTTCTGAAATTTGTGGGAGTTAGGCTTTTGTCTTTTGAAACCCAAAGAACCCTGACTAACACAGTTTGTCTTGGCTTCTTGTTCTCTCTCCATCCCTTTTGAGTGGTGACTCAGCTCCCCGCACCTTATAGCTCCCCCCAGATCCTCCACTCAGGGAATGGGCTGCGGCGTGTCCAACTTGCTGCCTCGAGCAGAACGCCTGGCCTGCTTTTGAATGTTGCTATGACTGATGTGGTGATAAGGGACCAGGCCAGAGACCCTGCAGGTGTGGGGAACCCACAAAACCTATCTGCTTGCTGAAGGCTCTTGTCAAGAAATAGTAACCATGGCTAACACTGGGGGCATCAGAAACGATGCTTGGAGCTCGGAAGGTTTTAGCATTCTTGCAGCGACTTTATACCTGGGTTCTACTCTTTCTCTTATTTGGCAGACGAGGGTCCTGGAGCTCATGCTTCTTGCCTGAGGTCCCACAGGTATGAAGAGCTGAGGCCAGAGTTTGAACGGAGGGATTTTATTTCACAGTCCCAATTCTTAAGCTCTCTCTTGACTTCATTATGTCTATGTGCTGGAATTCAGTGGGGTCTTTTTTCAAAACAAATTGCCATAACCTTTACATTGTTTTCTCAATGTAAAGGCACTTGAATCAACAGATTGAATCCATTTTTGTCTGTCTGTTTGTTTGGGAAGGAAGTGATTCCGTAAGAAATGTCTTAAGTTAAAGGAGAAAACTAAAGCAAACCCCAACTCCCCTTCCCCACACAATGCTTTCCATCACTGTCAGTTATCCCTTTAAAGCAAAGTCATGATTTTTTTTTATAAAAGGAAGAGCCTTTGTAGCTCTCCTCTGCATGGAAGTTAAAGGCAAAAGTCCATCATCTGACTTTCAAAGCCCTCTGCAGCCTGGTCCCAGCCACTTTCCCCAAATTCTCTAGACTACGCTCCTTTCCTGGACGCAGCTTCCCCCTGCACCTATGAAATTCCAGCTCAGGGCCCTTGCTAGGGGTCCTGGTGACATGTTCCCATACTCATAGGTTGCTTCCAGATTTGCAAAAGTAAGATATTTTCTAACAGAGATAGGTTAAAACCACTGACTGTTTTCTTTGGCTTCACTACTATCCCTCTGTCTCTTCTTACTGTCCCAGTGGCTCCAGGGTCTCTGCCAAGAGCAGGTTGAGCTGGGAATGCACTCAGCTTGGGTTTACAGTGATGTGACTTGCAGTTGCTCCCATGTATTGTTAAGCAATCCCTCGTCATCCTGGTATAGAAGTCGCCTCCAGGGAAACCCATACCACCTCCTGGGCCGACTCACGCGTGACACGTGATGTGTTGTAACATGAAGGTTCAGGGCCAGTGGCTGTGTCATGGCATGAACGTGTCCTGTGGCGCCCCAAGTATGGAGGAGAAACCAAGTAGACATGTACAGAGCCAGAAGCTCGTCTCTGGGAAATTCTCACAAGTCTCAGAGCCCAAACACGAAAAAACCTAATAATGGGCTTTGCCAAATGTTCTAATGATCCTAAAAAAAAAACAGAGGGGATATTAACAAAGAGTTAGGCAACAGGGGGATATTTTCTCAATGATCAATAATAAAAAACAAAATTTGACCCACCATCGATCTTAAAAAAGAAGTTGTGATATTGACAAGTGCAAGAGACAAAGAGAACGGACGCAAATGCACAGGGGTAAGAGAGTTACAGACGTCCGTCAAGCCGTCAGCGAACACACAACATGGCCATTTTTCTGGATACTGCCGTGTTTGTGGTATTTGTCAACTTTCAAGACTTGCAATTCGTTATTTCTTTTCTTATTCTAAATGAATATTCCCTTTGTACCCAAATTTTTATATATTTATTTTAAAAAGCATCTTTCTTGTGGTCTAAGTCATATACGTATACCTAAAGGCATAGTTTGTGAGTTGTGATGAATGTACACACCCAGGCAACCATCAAGATATACACTATTTTCATGAGCCCCAAACTTTCCCTCTTCCCCCTTACATCCACCTCCCTGAGTATTCCTGCCCCAGGTCACCATTAATCTACTTTCCATCCTGATGTATTTGGATAGTTCTAGAGTTTCCCATAAACAAGAGTCGTGCAGTACCCTTTTGTATCTTGCTTGTTGTGAGGCCTCCTTTTGCGTTACTAATAATTTTATGTTTTTTTCCTTGACAAAGACCTTCTGATTTGGTGATGCTGGGTCTGGACTTGCTGCTGCCCCCGTGTCTAGGTACACCAGGAGGCCCTCTTGGTCCATACACTTCCTGTGTACATGCCTAAGTTCATACCCAAACTCTCTGCTCCCTCTGCTAGAATGCCTTCCCTCCTGTTCCACTCAGTGGGGGCCCAGGTTAAATGCCTCCTACCTTCTGGATTCTCTCAGTCAGAACCAAAACACTTCTTTCTCTGCCCCGGGAAGCACTGGCTTAGACTTCTTGTTACTGCTCACGTGATTGCCGCATACTGGAATCCGCTTCGTTTTGTTTTGTTTTTCTGGCTGTCTGGGATCTGAGGTTTCTGGTGTAGATGTTGCATGTTGGGCAGCGTGTGACACTCCCCTCTGGCTCTGGCTCATCCTAAGTTGGCAGATGTCCCAATTCATAGCAACCAAGTTGGCAGATGTCCCAATTCATAGCAACCAACATGGGTTGGAAATGAAAAAAAAATGAAAAAAAAAGAAAAAAAAAAAAAAAGAAAATAAGAGTAACTCTTCGTTGAGGGCTATAGAGACAAGACACACAATGATAGCTGTTTCTCCTTGGTTTCTCATTCTGGATTTAGCGGGATCTGGGCCCGCGCTGTTCTTCTAAAGGCACTGGAGTAAACCTGTGGGGAACCTCAGGGACACTCTGAGCTAGGTCTGGGACTGCAGTGGGTTGAATAGTGTCTTCTCCAAAAGACAGGTTTCAAGTCCTAATCCCTAGAGGCTGCGAATAAATAGGCCCTTCTTTGGAAATAGGGTCTTTTCAGATGTAATTAAGGCCAGGATTTTGGGTGAGATCATCCTGGATTTGGATAGGTCACAGAGCCAATGACAGAAAAGGAGAAGACACGCAGAGACACAGAAAGAAAGCCGGAGGCAGAAATTGGCTAAGACATGGCAGCAGCCACAGAAAGCAGGAAGAGGCAGGGAAGGATCCTTGGCTGGAGACCAGCCATGGGGGGAGCACCGCCATGCAGGCACCTTGTTTCTAGACTTCTGGCCTCCAGAACTGGGAGATTATAAATGTGTGTTGTAAGCCTCTGCGCTTGTGCTGAGTTGTTGCAGCAGCCTTGGAAGATAACACAGGCTGGTCAGTTTGAAAGGATTGCATATATGAATGGTTGTAAGCCAGCTGAGATGTGGTAGGAACCTGGAGCTGTAGTCCCAGGTTTGTTACGAAGAATCAAACTCCCAGAGAATTTTGTGAATGTTTCAAGCGATCCAGATGCTACCTTTTCTTTTGTTTGTTTGTTTTTTCGGAAATGATTTAAATTACTAAAACAGTGAAATGATCTAAATGAAATAAGAAGCCATCATTTTCATCCATTAAAGTGAAAAATAGAGGGGTGCTTGGGTGGCTCTGTGGGGTAAGTGTCTGCCTTGGGCTCAGGTCATGATGCCAGGGTCCAGAATCGAGCCCTACATGGCATTGGGCTCCCTGCTCAGTGGGGAGTCTGTTTCTCTCCCTCCCTCTCCCATTCCCCCTGCTCATAAAAAGGACAATAAAAACATTAGTCAGTATGGCCCTGATTTACTTAAAAATATGCATATAAAACTGGAAATGTCATGGTTATTTTTAAGTATTGATACAGAAGCTGGTTTTATTTTTCTGTCCATATCCATTTTTGAGGGGAGGGGAAAAAAAAAAAGGCAGTATTTTGGTAATCAGGAGAAACAGCAAATAGAATTTTAAGTAGTACTAAAGGTTTTGATTTTATTATGGTCTATTAGGGCTTATAGATAAAAAAGCTTGGGCTCAGGATTCAAAGGGCACTTAGAATTAAATTTTATATATATGTAAAATCTGAGTCTTCTCCTTGTTAGGTGTGCAAGGGGAACTCAACTTCCAAGTGGCCACTGTAGGAGGGGGCAGGGCTGGCAGTTGGGTCCAGGACACCAGCAAGCTGGTTCCTCTTCCTTCCCTGCAGCCTGGCCAGATCCCAGGGAGGTGGTGGGCAGGTCACCTCCCCGGGACTCCTCAGCCTTTGTTGCTCCTCTGCAGGTTTAGGGACATTTGGGAGCATTTGGGTTATACTTAGAGTGATAAGACATCCCAGTTTCTCCAGGGACAATCTTAGTATAATTGTGATTCCTAGTGTACTTATTAGTAGTGTCCATTTTGACTCTCTGATTTGGAAGACCAATTAAACCACCACTAGAGTTTTAGGCCAAATGCAAATTATAGTATCTAACTCATAATACAGAAACAATACTTGTTGTTACCATTTATTGAATATACATGCCATGTGCCAGATCTCATGTATAGATTTAGTTAATTTTTACAAACTTTTAGTCACTAGACTCTAGTCAGTGTCTCACAGACCTCAGTCACACCATCCTGCTCTCTTCCCCTACTAGCTCCTCTGCCTGTGTCTTCTCTCCCAGGGCATAGAACCACCATGTTTCTGGTTGCCCAAGTTGGAAATGTGATGTCATCCTTGGTCATTCTTTCTCCCTTCCATCTACTTCTAATCAGCCCCCAGAACCCAGTGATTCTATCTGCTTAATATCATACTGTATTCTAGCCACACTGACCTGTCTATTCTAAGAACTTTCCATGGTGGTTTTGATCTCAGGGTATGTACTTTCTCCTTGCCTACTTCTGCAGTATTAACTCCTACATTTTACAGTTTTCAGGTCACTCATAACTTGATCCTAATTCCAGTAAGTTTACCCCATTAAAAAGACCAGACGATGCTTCACATTTCTTTTATGGCATTTGCGTGGTTACTTGAATGCTGTTTGTGGACCCCCTAAATTGTGAGCTTGTGAAAGTGGGAATCTTGGCTGTCTTGGGTTTTAGCACAACATCTGGCAAATGGAAGTTTCTCAGTAAATATTGAAAGAAAATGTGCTTGAATGTATCTAGTTTTCTCCACTCCTCAGCCCCTGCTGCTATCTAGGCTCCTGGCTCTTTGCAGTGGCTTCTTGTTTATGTATTACTTCTCCTCCAATCCATTCTCCACCAAGGAAGATCTCATAAGCTAGACTGTGTCATTCCCATACTTAGAATCTTCACTGACTCCCTGTTATTGTTGGGATAATGCCCAAATTCCCAAACACAGGCTTTTTGTTTTGACCCCAGTTGACCTTGAACTCTCTGTGGCTGGGCCAGATGTCTCTTATCTCTGGGTCTTTGCAAAGGAATACACACTTCCATCCTATCCATACCTAGCCAACTCCTACTCTTCCAGATCTCATGCCACCCCCAAACCCCACCCTCTTCCCCTCCCCCTGCCCCGGGGACTTCCCTCCATGCTCAGGTAGGGTCAGACTCCTCCTGGGTACTCACACAGCTCTCCAACACCTGGATGATCCCAGGTTATTGTGTTTAATTTGTTTTTATATGTACTTTTTCCCATAAAGACCTTGGGTCTGGTGTATTTAAGCTGTATTCAAGTTTTGCTCTATTCAAATTTCTAGCACAGTTTTCATGGCATTGGAAAAAATAAAATAATATTCGTGAAATGAATGAAATTATCCTTGTTTTAATGGTAAGAAATTTCAGTAAAGAAAGGGGAAATCCCTTGAATGCCATACCGTTGAACACAGGTTTCAAACCCAGGACAGTGCCATACTGTTATAGACTGAATTGTGATTCCCCTTCTTCCTGCCCAACCCATCCTCACTACCTCCCCCAGGCCTCAAATTCATATGTTGATGTATTAACACTCCACTACATCAGAATGTGACTGTATTTGGAGATGGGGCCTTTAAAGAGGCAATTAAGTTAAAATGAGGTCATTAGGGTGACCCTAACCCAATAAGACTGGTGTGTTTATAAGAAGAGGAGATTAGGGCACAGATGCACACAGAGGGAAGTTCCATGTAAGGACACAGGTAGAAGACAACTACCTATAAGCCAAAAAAAAGAGCCTTGGAAGGAACCAGCCCTGCCAACACCTTGGTCTTAGATGTCTAATCTTTGCAATTGTGGGAGAAAATAAATTTCTGTTTAAGCCACCTAAATTGTAGTTCTTTGTCCTGACTGCCCTTGCAAACTAGTACACACCCCTAAGAATTTCCTGCTACACTGTATTTTAACTGTCCAGAGCAGAGCTGTCCAACAGAAAAATACTGTGTATCCCGTATGTAATTTAAAATTTTTATAGTAGCTATATTACCTAGGTTCAAGAAAGGAGATGAATTTAATTTTAGTAATATTTTTATTTAACCTAATAAATATTAAACGTGATCAGTTTAACATACATTGTATGTGAGACATTATTAGTAAAAGAGTTTACATTCCTTTTTCATACCAAGTGTGTGTAACCTGGTGTGTATTTTGTGCTTAGAGTGCGTACCAGTTCAGAGCAGCTACATTTCTTGTGCTTCATTTAAACACCACACGTGGCTACCATATTGGAAACTGCAGGTATAGGAGATAATCCCTTATTTTCTGCATACCATTTTTTTTAAACGTTGTTGTTTTATTCTGAGAACACATGATTCTTGTAAACAATTAAAAAAAAAATCCAGCAGGTCTGCTGGGGATGTCATTCCTGAAAATTTTGTCTTTGCTTTGATGTTAGCCACTCTACTAGCTGGGTTAGTTGTTCTTCAAAGGACTAGACCCTTTGGGCATTTTGGTCCTTCATCACCTGCCTGCCATCAGATTTGGAATGTTCCTGGGAGAAAGCCTCTTCCCCCTCATCCCCTCACCTGCATAACCCTACTAATTCACCTAGAAATCCAGAGGCAACAGCACATTGCTACATGCTTTTATCCTCCAAACCTCCACCAGAGTCTGAGTCTAGCGCGTGTCTTGGATGATTGTCACGGCCCAGATGGAACTCAAAGCCTCTCTGGCCCAATGCGGGTCCGGTCACCTCAGCCTGTTGCTTACTGCTGACTCCTGACTCCTGGATGATCTGGGAGTATAGAGGGCTACCCCAGGCAGGGACCCACTATGCTGCCTAGCCTGTCCCCTGAACTTCCTACGATGCTAGGAGCAGAGAACTCCCCTCACAGAAGGGGTGCAGCAGTTGCAAAAACCGAGACGTAGGGCATCAGGTAGTTATCCTCAGATCCATTGGCTACCCTGGTCCTTTTCTTGGGGACATTCTTGAGCACACTGTGGCTCAGTAGTTGAGAATGTAGTTTCAGGTATCAGACAGATTACTTACTTTTTTAAAAAAAGATTTATTTATTTACTTGATAGAGACAGAAGGAGGAGGGGCAGAGGAAGAGAGGGAGCAAATTCTCAAGTAGAACTCCCTGCTAAGCATGGAGCCGAATGTGGGGCTTAATCTAAAGACCCCAAAATCATGACCTGAACCTAAGTCAAGAGTCAGCCATTTAACTGACTGAAGCCCCCCAGGAGCCCCAGAAAGATGTTTTTTATCTTGCTCTGCCAGTTGCTAACTCTCATTTTGGATGCTACTTTCACTTCTCTGGGCCTTTTCTTTAAAAGAAGAATGATAGGGGCTCCTGGGTGGCTCAGTGGGTTAAGCCTCTGCCTTTGGCTCGGGTCATGGTCTCAGGGTCCTGGGATCAAGCCTCACATTGGACTCTCTGCTCGGCGGGGAGTCTGTTTCCCCCCCACCCTCTGCCTGCCTCGTGATCTCTTTCTCTCTGTCAAATAAATAAATAAAATATTTAAATAAAATAAAATAAAATAAAATAAAATAAAATAAAATAAAATAACAATGATAGCAATGGTGTCTATATTATCGGGCTCTGTAATATAGTTCTGATATAGTTTACAACTGTATAGTGCTTATACCCTAGAGAGTGTCTAGCATGTTGCCTAGTTCATGGGAAGCTGTCAGTCAATGATGGGAAAGAACCAAGCACGCCAGTCCAGGTCAAGCACCAGGAGTCTGTTCCATCATTGTTTGTAGTTGTAATGAGAGAAGCCCGCTTATATTACAAGCCCTTGATTACAAGGGTTCAGGTTGTTTTACAGAATGCAGCTTGGCCTCAGGGAGGGACTGGAACTAGATATGGAAGATTCTGGAACCTGGAGAGCTCTTAGTTTCTGCCTCTCATCTCTGCTTCAAAGTATGTGTCTCTTCTCTTCTTTTTGCACACCGGCATTCTCAGTTTTTATGGCCATGTATTGGGTTGATCTCAAGCTACTTAAGATCTCCTTCTTTCTAGGGACCGGCCTAGAATGTGTTGGATTTCCACATCCTTTGGAGACAGGTGGGACTGGCCTGGTTTGAGTCAGATGTTGACTTCTGTCCTGATCAGCTGTGACCAAGAAGAAGTCATAGAGTACATGCATGACCTTTTTTCCCCCCTTTTAATGTTGTATTTGGTTGGAAGGAATAGAATTAATGAGATAGAAGAAAGAGGTGAACATGCCTTGGTTATCAAGATGGTCACATCTTGGTTAACAAAGTGAATGGAGTTGAAGACTTAGTAAAGAGCAAGAAACTGTACAGTTTTGATTCCCAGTTGTGACCACAAGAGAGGTGGGACTTAGGAAAGTTTACTCCAAGGTCAAGAATTGAGACCTTGTAGACAGAGGCTCAAATTGTGGATTAATAAAGGAATCGTTGAGCCTGTTTTTGTGTATGGCCCATATCTGTCATTCATTCATGCATTCATTCATTCATTCATTCATCCATCCATTCATCCATTCCATACCTTTTGGGTGCACTGGAGATATAACAGTGAACTTGCTGTCACAGAGCTCACCTTAGCTTTTCCTGTTGGTGTGGTTCTGCACAAGGAAATAAATGGAGTACTTGTAGAGCCCCATCGTTGTCTTACTTTTCCTACTTGAAAGCACCAGTTCAGGGAAAAAACAAAAAACAAAAAACAAAACTCTGGGCCTGAAAATGGTGGAAGTCATCTTCTTCATGATTTTGGAAAACTGGCTTGTGGTCTGGTCAGCTATGGGAAACTTTTGCTTTGATTCATCACTCCATCCCCGCCCCCCCAACCACTGAAGAGTTAAACTCATCCAGAGGAGGCAGCAAAGGAGGTAAGGGAGTGTGACATTGTGATTTATAATAAGAAATATATATTTGGTCTTCATCCCAGTTTCTGACACAGAGCTCCTAAAACCCTTGGAATTTCCTAAGTGATAAGAGCGATAAAAATGTCTTGATATTTATAACAAACCCCTTTCAACCACACCTGAGTTTCTGTTAATGAGGTGACTTTTGGAAAGCCCCTAGGGATAGGGGCTGGTTGCCAAGGGAACCAACCATGTGATTGCAGATTTGGAACTTTAAGTCACGCGCCCTGACCTCCTGTGAAGGGAAAGAGGCTGGAGTATCATATTCAATCACCAATGGCCAATGATTTAATCATCATCCCTATGTAATGAAGCCTCCAAAAACCCCAAAAGGATAGGATTCAAAGGGATTCCACATTGGTGAGCATGTGGAGTGCTGGAAGAAAGGTGTGTTCAGAGAGGGTGTGGGAGCTATGCGACTCTTTCCACATGCCCTACCCTATGCATCTCTTCCATCTGGCTCCTCGGGATTGGGACCTCTTGGAGTATCCTCTTTTTTGATTGTTGAAATCCCCCTTTGAAAGCATTTGTCAGCAAGTAAATGCACAGATGCATGCATATTATTTGTAGAAGTTATAGGAAAATGGTTCTCCTTCCTTCATAGACACCTCCCATCCAAGTTTTAATTTGAAGGTAACTGAGGCACATGAACCAGAGAAAACTGAATGGATTCAGGGGACCTTTGCAGGATCTTCAGTGGACTTTCCAGGATCTTCAGATCTTTCCAGGGGCCTTCAGATGGTATTTCCAGGATCTTATAAAAACTCCGGAGTAACCAGTGGGTGCAGCTGAGTTGGGAAAAACTTTGGGACCCGGAGGCAATCGTTGTCAATCCATTCTGACTCTTTTTAAAAAAGTTTTTTTTAAATTTTTTTATTAACATATAATGTATTGTTAGAAGTACAGGTCTGTGAATCACCAGGCTTACACACTTCATAGCACTCACCATAGCACATAATTTCCCCACCACCCTCCCCTACTCCCTTCCCCCCAGCAACCCTCAGTTTGTTTTGTGAGATTAAGAGTCTCTTATGGCTTGTCTCCCTCCAGATCTATTCTGACTCCTGAAGGGAATCTTCTTTTCTGAATGGACTTGAGGACAGGATCATCTGGTTTCACTGACATTATGAACACATTGATCTGTTTCCCCCAAAAGAACTGTCAGGACAGGTGACTATAGTTGGGCAATGACTGGGGCAGAATGTTGGCAGAAGGAAGGGATACGTGCCCTGCTGTGGGCTGAACATATACTGTGTGCCAGCCAGCATTGTGTCTGTAGAGCAAAGCCTTGTGGGTTCTTGAAGAAACCAGCTGGAACACATCCAGTTTAAAATGGCATCTGGCTAGCTATAGCTGCCCCTGGCACAGCCTCCCTTGCTTTCCAATTAACCTCTCTAATTAAGATGTAGAAACAGCACAGCCCCACCACCATAAAAGTGGACCCCCTCTCTTCTTATCTCCCTCTTTGCACTGGTTTCCAGACATAACATCTGCAGCAATGAAAAAAATTGCATGGCCATCTCTTAAGTCTCTATCGCTTTTCTTGCCATCCTTGAAATATTTTTTTTTGGAGAATATGTTTTTTAAAGAAAGCAGCAGGGTAGAAGGTTGGGGCCTATTACACTGATCCTGGGAAGGATAGACACCCTAGGGGAAGTTATGTAGATTGAGGATGAGGCAAAGAGGATTGAGGATTGAGACAAAGAGAGACCAGATAGCAGGGTCTGTTGGAGACCATAGATTTTACTGTATTCTCTTGGTTTTGAATGTCAGAAACTAAGGCAGTGGGAGGAGGAGAGGGTTTCAGTGGAACAGAATTCTATTAGATAAAAGGCTGAAAAAAATGAATAGCAGATTTAAAAATAAACCCCTTCCCCCAAAACACAAATAAACAAATACCAAATTCTTTATGTAAATGTAGAGTCCAAGAAGTTAAAAAACAATCTTTCTTCAAAGAAAATTCCAGGCTTACATATTTCCACCAGTGAATTCTTTAAAATATTTAAGGAAGGAATAACACTAATCTCATGTAAAGAAGTAATGCTTTGCAATTCATTTTATAATATTTATGAAATCATTTTACAAAAATCTCACAGAAATTCCAAAAAGAGAAAGGAAAAAAGACAGAAAGAGAGAAAAGAAACAGAACTACAAAAATCCTGCATGAATATAGGCTAAAAAAATCCTTAACAAAATATTAGTAAACAAATCCAGCAGTATTCAAGAAAGCATAATACATCATGACCAAGCAGGAATTATCCCGGAAATGGAAAGTTGGTTTAGCACTGGCAAATCCAACGGTGTAATCCACTACATTTACAGAATTAAGAAGAAACATATACCAAAGAGAAAAGGCATTTGATAAAAATGAACCTCTATTCATGATAAAAACTCAGTACGCTAAGAATAAAAAAAGAATGTCTCAATCTGATAAACTTTATTTATGAAAAAGTTATAGCAAATATTATACTTACTGGCAAAATACCGAACACAATCTCACTAAGACTGTCCTTTCTCACCATTCCTGTCTAACACTGTACTGAAGAAAAAAAAAGCACCCCCCCAAAAAGCATACAGATAGGAAAGAAAGAGGTCAAATTGTATTTATGTTCAGATGTTAAGGTTGTTTATGAGGAGAATCCTAAAAAATCGACCCCACAATTACTAGAACGAATAAGGGAATTTAGGAAGCTCATAGCATTCAAGGTTAATATACAAAGATCAATTTTATTATTTATATACTAGCACCAAATATTTGGAAAGTGAAGTTTAAAGATCCCTTTGCCAGAGCATCAAAACCAAGCCAACAAAAACATACTGAGGATTACATTTAACAGAGTATGTGCAAGACCTCTGTACGGAAAGGTATAAAACATTGCTGAGAGTAATTAAAGAAGACCAAAATCAATGGGTATTTATAGATAAGAAGGATCAGTGTTGTTAATATATTAATTCTTCCCAAATTGCCCACTCGATTCAACATAATCACCACAGAAATTCCATAGGGTCTTTTGTGGAAATTGATAAATTGACTAGCATTTATACAGAAATGCAAAGCACTGAGGATATCAAGAGCAATCTTGATACAACAGAGCAAGCTTGGAGGACTTACACTATCTGACTTCAAGACTCATTTTAACATTGTGATCATCAGAAGTGTGGTACCGGCCTATAGACTGACAAATGGGTCAATGGAACAGAACACAAAGCCTGGAAATGAACTCAACTGGCCAACTAATTTTTTTTTTTTTTGAAAGGCATTAGACATTTTATTTATTTATTTATTTATTTATTTAAATTTTTTATTTTTTATAAACATATATTTTTATCCCCAGGGGTACAGGTCTGTGAATCGCCAGTTTCACACACTTCACAGCACTCACCATAGCACATACCCTCCCCAATGTCCATAACCTCACCCCCCCTCTCCCCCCCCCCCCTCCCCCCAGCCACCCTCAGTTTGTTTGGTGAGATGGAGAGTCACTTACGGTTTGTCTCCCTCCCAATCCCATCTTGTTTCATTGATTCTTCTCCTACCCCCTTAACCCCGCATGTTGCCTCTCCACTTCCTCATATCAGGGAGATCATATGATATGGCCAACTAATTTTTAAAAAAATCTTATGAAGTTCTGCATTTTATTTCCAGTATAGTTAAAATACAGTATTGTATTAGTTCCAGGTGTGCAATAGAGGGTGGACAACTGACTACTTTTTGACAGAGGCACAGAAGCAATTCAGGCCAGAAAGGAAAGTCTTTCTTTCTTTACCGTTCCTTCCCTTCCTCCCTCCATCCTTCCTTCCTTCTCTTTGGACAGTCTTTCAACCAATGAAACTGGAAGAGTTACTCACAAGGGGAAAAAAAAAGGATGTCAATTTCTACTTCGTAAAGTATACAAACCCACAGACCTTTCAGGAGAAAACGTAGGAGCATGTCACCGTGATGTAGAGAGAGGCCGTGTTCTTAGCGAGGACTCAGACAAGAAAAACAAGTAAGCTGGACTTCATCAAAATGGGAACATTTCCACTGGCGAACAGACGCTTTTGAGAAAATAAGTAGGCAATCCTCAAACTGAGAGAAAGCATTAGGAAAACAGATACTTTACAAAGTATCTGGATATAGAAAGTATCCCAGGATCCGGGATATGGAAAGAACTCCTGGAATTTAGTAAAAAATGAACAAACAAAAACAATCAAAACAGGCAAGGTAATTGGATAGGGATTTCACAAAAGAAGATGAACATGTGGCCCGTGGACATTCAAATCAAAACCACACTGTGATACCCACACATATCCTTTAGAAGGTCTAAAATGAAATGTTAGTCAAGAATGTGGAGCAACTGGAATTTTCATACGTTGTGGGTGGGAATTTGGGAAAATCTGACAATTTTTTCATAAATCTAGATGTGTATCTATCTACCCTGTGACCCGACAGTTGCACACCCAGGTGATTATCCAAGAAAACTGAAAATCCATGTCCACAAAAAAGTTTGTACAACAATGTCTAGCAGGACAGCATTAACACAACAGTCAAAATCTGAAAACAGGCTGGGGGTTTGTCAATAAGAGAATGGATAAACAAGTTATGGGATTTTCATATAATGGAATACTATGCAGTAACAAAAAGGAACAAATCACTGATGCATGCAACAATGTGAATGAATCTCAGAATATTTTGTCATATGAAAGGAACCATACCCATCAGTCTATATCTTATGATTTCATTTGTATGTAGCTCTAAATAAGGTAAGACTAATTTATGGTAGGAAAAAAAATCAGAAGAGTGATTGACTCTGAGAATAGGAGATGGGCAGTCACAGGAAGAGGGCATGAGAAAACTTTCTGGAATGGTGCAATGCTTTTATCTTGATAGAGGTTTGGGTACATAGGTATATGCATCTGTCAAAAGTCAAAAAAGTCCCTAAGTCAGATTTGTGCCTTTCACTGCATTTAAATTTTACCTGAAAAGAAAAAAAAAACATAAACAAATATTGAAATCTAGTTAATTATACGCAATGTGAAATATTTCGGGAGATGTCTATGGATATATGTAATTTAACTTGAAGCGCATCAAAAAATCAGGATGGATGGATGGATGGATGGACAGATACATGATAAAGCAGGTCAAGTGTTAATTATAGCGTCTATAGAAGAGTTCACAATACAATCCTTCCAACATTTTTTATACCTGAAACTTCATTATAAAATGTTGGAAAAAACTAAAATCCAAATTGCATACTTCGAGAGATATGAAAAAGAAAGGATGTATGGAAAGACAACAATATAACTCGCTGAAAAGAGTGTGTATGGTGAAGCTGTTAGCCTCACGTTAAGGCATACATTTAACATAGTTTCGAATTTTGATTTTCAAAATGATTCTAAAATACATTAAGATGTAATTACAAGAAAACAAAAATGACAATGTCATTAAAATGTTATATAAATTATATATATTAGTGAAAACAACATGGCATTACACCACAATTAAAATCAAATGACATGAAAAAGAAGGGATCATCTTGAATTACACAGTAGAATATCTATGAGCTTCATAGAAGATTAAAGAAGTGGTGTGAATTATTTGGTAAGGATGGATTTTTCAATAAATATTGAAATGAAATTAAATTAGAAATTTAGCTCACATCATCTCTCAAATTAAGTTATAGATGAATGAAAGAGAAAATTTTTTAAAATGCTAGTAGTTTTCTCTTCAGATGGTTATGATATGCACAAATTTTACTTAACCCAGCATTATGAAAAGTTAAGATTGCCTGTATTTGACTACAGTGATGTAGTGAAAGATCTTCTAAGCCCAAGATCAAGGGAAGAAATCCAAAGGATGAGAAAAATGTATTTGGCCACTTAAAATAGAAAATTTCTAGGACTTCAAAAAAAATTAAAAGCAACACTAAAAGGAAAAACATCATTTGCAGTAAATATAGCAGAGAGGCTTACTATCCTTAACAGACATAGAGATCTTTCAAATCAATGTGAACAAAAAGAAAAACCTAAAGAAAAATGGTTGTAAGATTTGCACATGTAAGTCGCTAAAGCATAAAAATACAGTATTCTGTTCAAGTTTTCTGTGAACCTAAAAGCGCTCTAAAAAATAGAGTCCATTAAAAAATATTCCCAAAAGAAGATTAAATCTTATTATAAAAAATCTCTTATTATTATTAACAAATTTATGTTAAAAAATGAAAGATTCTCTCTCTTTGTTTCTGCTTAGCATGGAGTCGGGTTGGGGTTCTCTCTTTCCCTCCCCCCTTGCCCCTCCTGCTTGCATGCTCTCTCTCTAAAATAAAAAAATAAGTCTTTAAAAAATGAAATATAAGATTTTGTTTTACACTTACAAGGAAAAAACTTCTCAGAGATAGTTTTGTGTTTGCTTTGCTTTGTTACAGGTGATGTGGTGGTAAGCATTTTCAAATGTTTTCAATAAATCTTTGATTATTTCCTCAGTGTGGTTACACACGTTGGTGGTATTTTATTTTATTCATGCTGTTTATTCCTCTAGTTGGTTGAGAAGCATGTAAGAGTTTATTAAATTACTGTTTGTTAAGAGTTCATTTATAACTAAGGATGTTAACTATTTGCCATGCCTTGCAAATGAAAAGTCATGTTTTCTGGCCAAACATTCTATAGTGATGTTTTACTTTTCGGTTGTACAGAAGTTTTCTATTGAAACATAATAACGTTCTGCTTATAAAAATATTTTTAACATGTTTGAAATGGTACCTAATGCATTGAAGGATTTCTGCTTGCAAAAGGCAAAGATGCAAGAAAAGAGAAATAGTGGCTATCACTGGATAGATGATTTCTGTCTCCTACTGTTTTTCTTAATTTTCTAAAAATTGAAGAAGAATTTAAAAACTGAATGAGATTCTCAGGTAACAGGTTTGAAATGGCTTGCACTTGTTATCATGGCTAGCACACAGTAGGTCCTCAATATACCTATAAAAACAGCTTTATTGAGGTCTAATTCATGTCATACAATTCAATTTTTTTTTGTTTTTTAGTATATTCACAGGTCTATGAAGCCATCATCACAGCCATCATCACAACACATTTTCATCATGTCAACAAGGTACCCTGAACAATTTAGCTGTCACTTCCCTGTCCCCCTACCTTCCCCAACCCTAAGCAACCACTGATCTACTCCCTCTCTCCATGACTTGCTTGTTCTGGACATGACATATAAATGGAATGACCCAACATATACCCTTTTGCAACTGGCTTCTTTCACTTACCCTAATGTTTTCAAAGTCCATGCATGTGGTAGGATGCGTCTGTATTTTATTCCCTTTTTTTTTTTTTTTTTTTAGAAGATTTTTTGTTTTTTTTTTTGGCGGGGAGAGAAATATCACAAGGGGGGGGGGGGGGGGGGGGGGGGGGGGGGAAGCAGGCCCCCTGCTGAGCAGAGAGCCCAATTTGGGGCTGGATCCCAGGATCCTGAGATCATGACCTGAGCCTAAGGCAGAGGCTTAACCACATTGAGCCACCCAGGTGCCCCATTTTATTATTATTATTTTTTTTTAATGGCTGAATAATAGTCCATTGTGTGGATATTCTACCACTTGTTGATCCATCATTAGTTGATGGATATTTGGGGCGTTTCTACCTTTTGACGATTATGAATAATTATGATATGCACATTTGTCTAAAAGCTTTTTGTGTGGACATAGGTCATGTGTATATTTCTTTTGAATATATATCAAGGGGTGGATATGCTGAGTTGTATGGTTATTCCATGTTTAATATTTTGAGGAATTTTCAGGCTGTTTTCTAAAGCCATCACACCATTTGAGGTTTCCACCAGCCGTATAGGAGGGTTTGGACCCTCCCACCACCCCAACCCTGATATTTCCTTGTTTCCTGGCTTTTGTTGATATCCAGGCTATCCTAGTAGCTGTGAAGTGGTTTCTCATTGTGGTTTTGATTTCCATTTCCCTGATGACTAATGATGTTAAGCATCTTTTCATGTGCTTATTGGCCATTTGTATATCTTCCTTGGAGAAAGGCCTATGCAGATCTTTCACCCATTTTTTAATTGGGTTATTTGTCTTTTTTGTTATTGGGTTATAAGAGTTTCTATTTCTTTCATTTTCTGTTACAATTACCTTATCAGATGTATGATTTGCAAATATTTAACCACTTTGTCCCTCATCTTTCTACTCTGATGATAGTGTCTTTTGAAGCGCAAAAGTTTCTAATTTTGGTGAAGTTCAATAGATGTATCTTTTCTCTTTTAGCACTTTTGGTGTCATTTCTAAGGTACTTTTGGTGTCATTTCTAAGGTACCATTGTCAAATCCAAAGTTGTGAAGATTGGCTAGTATTTTTTTTCTATGATTTTTATTGTTTTGGCTTTTTTCATTTAATCCTTGGATTTATCCTGAGTTAGTTTTTGTACATGGTATGAGATAACAGTCTACCTCTGTTCTCTTGAATGTAGCTAGGCGTTGGCCCAGCAACATTTGTTGGGAAACTCTTCTTTCCTCACTAAATGATCTTGGCACTCTAACCAAAAATCAGTTGACCATAGAAACATGAGTTTATTTCTGGACTCTCAATTTTTATTCCATTGGTTTATATGTCTATCCTTTGACAGTATCCTATGGCTTGATTTTTATTGCATCCCAGTAAATTTTGAAATAGGGAAGTGTGAGTCCTCCAGCTTTGTTTTGTTCTTTTTCAAGACTTGTTTTGGCTATTCTGAGGACCATGCCATTACAAATGGATTTCAGAATGAGTTTGTCAATTTCTACAATGAAACCAGCTGGGATTCTGATAGGCGTCACTCTGAATTTGTTGATCAACTTGAGGGATATCACCATCTTAACAGTATTAAGTCTTTCAGTCCATGAACATGGAATGCTTTTCCAATTTTACAGGTCTTCTTTCATTCCTGTTTTATAGTTTTCAGGGTGTACATTTTGAACCTCTTTTGTTAAATTTATTCCTAAGTATTTTACTTGTTTTGATGTTATTGCCAATAGAATTTTTAAAATTTTATTTTTGGGTCGTTCATTGCAAGTGTATAGAAATATCACTGATTTTTGTGTGTTGTTCTTGTATCCTTCAGCCTTGCTGAACTCATTTATTAGTTCTAATAGTTTTTTAGTGGGTTCCTTAGCGTTTTCTTTATATAGGAGGATGCCATCTATAATAACTTTACTTCTTTCTTTCCAATCTGGATGTCCTTATTTCTCTTCCTTCCCTATTTCCCTGGCTGAAACTTCCAGGATGATATTGAATAGAAGTGGGAAAGGTGAAAATCCTCTTGTTTTTAATCTTAAGGAGAAAGCATCCAGTATTAAGTAAGATCTTAGCTGTGGGTTATTCATAGGTGTCCTTTATCAAATTGAGGAAATTCTCTTCTACTTCTAGTTTGTTGAGTGTTTTTTTTTTTATCATGAAAGGGTGTTGGATTTTGTCAAGTGTTTTTTTCCTACATCAATTGGGATAATCATTTAGTTTTTGTTTTTTATTCTATTGATATGGAGTATTACATTAATTGACTTTCATATGCTGTCAGTGTATTTTTATTAAATGTGTCCTGTGCTAGTAGGCACATTTGGGAATGCCACTGAACCCACTACATGGTTTAGGGGTTACAGGCTGCCACACGGCAGTTTTGGGATGAGGGCTGCCCGAGCCTAGTCTATACCAGCTCTTCCCCAGTTTCCTTTTCAGTGCTGATGCAGTGCCTTTCACCAGTCAAGTACAAACTTACACCTCCAGCCAGGTAGACATGTTTCAGGTTAATTAGGGGCCTCAGTCAATTTAGTTCGTAGGCTGTAATTACAGGCACCCGAGACCTGCAATTTCTGTTTTAATTAAAATAAACAATGTGGAGGGACTGACATCACATAGGGGCAACCGATGTGCAGGGCATAGGTAATTACACCAAAGTTGAGCCTCTTGCTGTAAAGAAGTCTGTTGGGATCCATGATGGAACGCTGGGCCTGGCCATCCTGGTGAAGGTTAATTACCGGCTGTCAACCACAGCTCAAACCAGACGGGTCGGTTGGTTGTGGTGATGATGTTAAAGCATGCTTCTTTCAAGTTGGAACTGAGCTGTGACCTCTGGGGCATGTGAGCATGTGTGTCCATTTACATACACGATATCCCTCTACGTGTATTTACCTATATAACAACCTTCCCCGTCCATATGCAGTGGATGAAAAATTCTTATTTTAACTGCTGATTTCAGAGATCCTCTTGGGAAGGGAGTCACCCTTGCTTAGAAAAATAATAGTTCGCTTGAAGAAGGTCAGATGTATCCTAACTGCTCAGCCTTAGCAGTTACAGGCATTCAGGGTGGGGTCTAGCTGGGAAAAAGAAGGGGGGAAAGCGAGAATGGGGAGAAGCAAGGCAGGAACCTGGCAGAGGCTCACAGTCTGAGAAGAAGGTGACCAGTGAGAGATGCCTGGTGGCCAGATTGGCTCACGGTCATAGAAGAACAAGGTATTTAATATTTATTTTATAATTGTTTGCAACCTACGATGTAAACTCCCTATGGCACTTCAAACCTGCAGTGAAGTCATCAGCACACACCAGTGTTCTGGATGAGTGAGTGTGTCTTTTTTTTTTTTTTTTTTTTTTTTTTTTTTTGGTGGGGAGAGGTGAAGATCAAGGAAGAAAGATTTAATTCTATATTTGGGTAGGAGTGTAGGGGATTGTACATGAAAAAGTGAGTCCAGGGCAATGGGGAGCAAGAAGTGAGCAAGGATTGCAAACCTATAGGGCTTTTCAGAAATCTTGGTCTGGGAGTTGGACTTTCCAGAGACATAGGAGAGAAATCCCCATTCATTTTAGAAAAGAAGCCTCAACATGGCACTCTGCCACCTGAAACCTTCTGATGACCCCCACTGCCATCAAGACAAGGTGTAAACTTACATAAATGGCCCCAAAGATATCCAGTCCTAATCCCTGAAACCTCTAAATGTTATCATTTTTTTAAAAAAGTCTTTGCAAGGTGTGATTAAATTAAGGATTTTGAGATGGGAGATTATCCTGGATTATCGTGATGGGCTGTAAACACCATCACATGTATCCTTATAAGCCGGGAGGGAAGGGGATTGTACCACACACAGAGGAGGACAGCGCAGACAGAAGAGGAGAGGCAAGGACTGGTTGCAGAGGTGTAGGTTGGAGCCATGTGGCTGAAATAAGCTGATGCCAGTAGCCATCAGACTCTGGGAGAGGCTGGGAGCTGATTCTCCTCCAGAGCCTCCCGAGGGAGCACAGCCCTACAGATCCTTGGATATTGACCCAGTGAAGCTGATTTTGGATTTCTGCCCTCTGGAAGTGTGAGGGTGGAACACTTCTGTTGTTTGAAGCCATCCAGTTTGGGAAAGTAAACAGGTGGCTTCATGAGACCCCTTGGGATCTGACCCCTTCCTTTCTCTCCAGACTTGTCTCTGACCCTGTCCCCCAAATACCACCCCCCCGCCCCCCGCCACTGCACTCTGGCCATACCTTTTATGTGCTGATCTCCTCACCTGGAACATTCTTCAGTCTCTGCCAAGCTTGAGAGATGTGGCAACCTAGATCAGTTTATGGATGGGGAAATGTTATGTAGACCATGCCCCTCAGGGCACCGCTAAGCTGGTCTCCAAGTCAGTGTCTCCCTGGCCACGGTCTTAGGCTGGGACAGTGCCCACTTGCCCATTCTCCCTGGCTGAGGCTCCATGTCATGGCAGGTTGGGAAAACCCAGCTGTCTTACATCCGACCTCACCAGATTGCCTCAGATTCATGTCTTCTGGGCACAGTGGAAAAAGGACAGGCTTTGGCATAAGCAAGAGTGGGTCAGAATGTTGTCTATTCTGCTTAGAGGCTGTGTGACCTTGTTTAAGTTACTTACCCTTTCTGAACCTCTATTGTCTCATATATAAAATGGAACTTTTTTCAAGGATTGTTGACATGTATTTATGGAGTGTTCACTCTACGTGAATCCCAGGTCCCTGCCTTTGTGGGGGATGCATTTACTTAGGCTACTGACAGAGTAAAATGAGGTTTGAAACATGTATCCTTTCCCCCACATTATTCACATTCTCATCCACATTGTTCGAGGTTCCCTTTCCCTAAGGGGGCCATAAGGGGCTCACTCACCCACCTTAAAGGAAATCTCCCAGCGGTCAGTTTTGACCCAAGAGGAGGCACGGGGCTGGGCATGCTGGCTGTGGCTTTGGTTGGGGAACAGCCTTTATCTTCCACTCATGCCATAGCCCACACTTTAAAAACTGGGAGGTAATAGTCATCTCTGCAGAAAGAAAGGTGTGAAGTATGGCAGGTCAATGGGTATGAGTGAGCTCTGGATACCTCTCCTGGACCTGTAGTGTGTGACCATGGGCAGACAGGGGACACCCATGAGTTCTGATGCACACCCACAAACCTGCCCAGGCAACTGCCACACTCATAGACACACACGTGCACACAGGTCTCTATGTACACTCCCCTATGCATTGTATTTTTATTGCCTTTGTGTCTGCCCAGGGGTATACGTGTCCTTCCTACACACACACACACACACACACACACACACACACACACACACACCCATTTTCTCCCATTTGCCCAGCAAGGCGTCACAGTGGGACTGCTGTGAGCATGGGCTCCAGTCAAATCCTAGTTCTGCCACATTTTAACCATGTGGCCTTGAGCAAGTCACCTCACATTTCTATTAGAACATGTTGCATAAGGTTGTAGTGACCATTAGAGATAATGGACATAAGGTTCATGGCTCCTTGCCTAGTGTATAGTAAATGCTCAATGAATGTTTATTTTTGCCAAGTAGCAGGCGCTTAGTAGGCCCTGGGATCCTCATCAAGTCTAGTTACCATGCTAGGAATATCACTGAAATATTGTTTCCAATGTGACTTAAAATGAAAGGCAATAAACTGCCCAGCAGGCTCTGAGTTCTGGAGGAAAGACTAAGAAAAGCCTAAGGACAGAGCTCTGCGGTGACACTGGGATCCTCCCAAGGGTCTGCTATTTGGGGATCCTGTTCTACCCACGCCATGCTCATTTCAAGATCTTGGGTCCTGTCGGGCTTGGAGACGTGAGCCCCACGCCCCGGGCAGCTTCCTGGCCAGCCCTGGGGACGGGAGGGCCAGTCCTTGCTTGCCTAGTCCCAGAGACCTGTGCAAGCTGTAACAGGCTCACGGAGGGCAGGAGCCAGCAGCGACCCAGAAGCTTCTGTGGTTTTTCTGGGCAGGATGCCTCCCTTGCAGGGCTGGGCTGTCTGTTCCCTGGGGCTGCTTCCAGGTCCAAGGAGTCAGGATCTGCCCTGCTAGGCTCCCTGTCCCCCTGTTCTGTCCTGCATGTTCCCCCACAGCCCTAAGCCCAGCAGAAGGGTTTTTCGCAGCTCATGGTAGCAATGTGAGTCCCTTTACACCCACAGGCAGAGGGCAGTTTGTGATAACCCCTACCTCATTGGGTTGCCATGAAGATGACATGAGATAGTGCCAGACACACTGGTTTTGGTATATCACAGGTGCCTTGTCATCGTAGCAATGACTATTGTTCATGATTATTACCGTCATTGTCATCATCACCATCATGGGCATCATCACCACCATTGGGTCCCGAAGGCGGCTAGTCATGGATGACATCCAGTCCCTAGCCATGTGACGTCAGGCAAGTAGCAGCTCTGTGCCTCAGGGTCTCATGATGCAAAGTGGCCACTCTTTTTGAGGGTTCCTGCCCCCATCCTGATCCAGTGTCAGAATGTCTTGGGGAAGCATTCCAAGAGTCTTCCCTGTGGGCAGTTGGGCAGGTGACCTTACTTACTTCTTTGAACCGCCATTTCCTCAGTGGACGAATGTGGGCAAGCCTTGCATTTCTCTTGAAATGCAATGGCAAGGATAAAACAGACAAGAACGTAAGTGGCCTCACATAGCACCTGCGCTATGTCAGCTAGGCCTACTGGTCTACCTTCCATGTTGTTGACAGCGAGCAGGCTGGGAACCTGAGAGTTCTGGTCCCAGCACTGCAGAAGCAGAAACAGAAAGATGCCTTGGTTTTACCTGGGTCCTTGCAAAGCTGGCTTTTGATTGTCTCTTGGCCCATAGGCTCAGCTTTCTAGAGCAGGTCTTGGTTTTCTTTGAACTCCTAACAGGTTTTCCCAGTGTCTGTTGTGAGCAAGTCTTTCTCAGGTCATCTATAAATGCTGATACATTTCAGAATTCTATCCTTGGTCATTTCCTCTTTTCGCCAGGGGGTTTCTTCCGCCTGTGGTGATGCTCATTTACCAACTCTGTCCTGCTCTCCCCCAAGTCATCATCTGCTGCCCTGAGCTTCCTCTTGACCTCTGCATCTCGATATCCAAGTATCTGCTGAAGATCTGTCCTTGGAAAGAACTGCCCAACACCCCAAAACTTGACTGATTATCTTCTCCTTAAAACTGCTCCATCTTCTGTCTTCTGTGTCTTGGTGATGGCAGTGCCATCCACGAAGCTGTCCAAGGGGGCATCCTCACTCTTTCCTCTCCTTTCCCACATTACCACGGTCTTTCTCTCTCCCCACACCCCTCCCTCCATCCTACTCTTCCTTCCTCCTTTCCCTCTGTCCACTAGATAAGGATCTAACATCTTTACTAAGTATCTGCTGTGTGTCAGTCACTGTTCTGGTTGTTGGGCCACTAGGTCACCAAATCCTCTTAATATTATCCCCAGATGTCTAAGAATTGTGTCATCCCTGCTTCTCAGTTGCAAGTGACAGCATACATCCCTAGGAAGAAAACAGAGTGAGTAGATCCCAGAACTGATGGGTGAGATGGAGAAGTTGGCTGCAGGCCAACTTCTAAGAACATCTAAAATCACTCTGGCTTACTTGTGGAGCTGTCGTGGCCATGGTCAGAGCTGATGCTGAGTACTAGACACCAAAACCCCAATTTCACTGCAAGTGACAGATGTCACCCACACCGGGGATGCTTCTGGGTGGCCAATGGGACTTGGCACTGTGCTGCCTGGAAGCTGAATGTGTTTATTGTTTCCTATACCAGCAAAACTGCAAGCGAGCTCCAGACAGAGCCAGGCCTCACACTGACCACTTCCCATCTGGAGCGTGTAAGCGATGAAGGCTGGTCATGTGTTTGTGGCATAGTGGCAAGGAAGTCTGGAAGTTATTTGAGTTCTGATTTCTGTCTTGGAGATAGCAACTTGGTAGGTCTATTTCCCCCAAATTGTAGAGGACTGCTAAAAAGGTGATGGACAACCACCCTGAAAATGACAACCTTGGAGTATGGGAGTCTATCTTGTCCCCTCCATTCTCTCTGTGGCTGCCCTAGGCCCATCTACTTCCCTCTCACTGGCCCCATCCCGCTCAACCTTCTCCAGAACATGTCGTTCTGACACGTCCGGTCAGCGTCCTTCTGCGGCACTTTGTCTTCACACTTTGGACACCCACTGGGGTCCCTCACGCTTTGTCCTTTGTACAGTTCTTCAGCCCTATCCTCTGAAAGCCAGGACAGCCATTGGAGGACAGTTTATCGACGATGTCTGGAGGATGGCACGGCAACTCCTCTCACGGGTCCAATGATACTTAGAGGCCCAGCAGAAGTCGGGGAAGATCCTGCTGACTGAGTGTGCGTGTAGGGCACACCTGGGGCTGACCTGGGCACAGTTCGGTGAGGGCTTTTCTTGTATCTCCTCCCCTGGTCCAGAAAGCTCATGACCAACTTCCACACCTCTGGGTTCAGCAGCTCTGTGTAGGACCCTTTTAGTGGTAATCCATTAAGAAGTTCCCTCATGAAGCTCCCAAGGCTTTGAAGAAAGGAATATTTTTGCTCCCATTTTTTCTTTTAAGTTTTTTTAATGCCTTCGCTGGGGCCCATTACTCTGCTTCATTCGCAAGCTAACCTGAGACAGGTGCACCTGACCAAAGCCAGGAAGACTGTGAGCTGTGAGAGAACAGGTCGGGAGGTGGGGGGGGGGAGAGCTCACCCTGCAGGAAACATGGGCCACCAACCTTAAATAGAAGAGAATGAATAATTGTTTCAGGACCAAAGTTATGATTAGAGTGTGTGACGTCACCCTCCACAACCACAGACTCAGAGAAGCAGGGTCATTTCCAAAGATAAGCTTTCCTGGTATTTTAACGAGGGGAGAATCTGAGGTCAGCGGGAGTCATGGTCATGCTTTCCATTCTGCCAGGACTGACCTGTCTCACAGTGACTGGGGTTGAACAGCCACACCGGTCACCCCCAAGCTGCCTAGGCCATCTCAAGCTGCCCCGCCTAGCCCTGCCCAGCTTGAGAAGTGTGTTCTGAACCCGAGCCCCACCCTGAATGGGATTTGGAGCTTTCCTTATTCCCCGGCGGCGGGGGGGGGGGGTGTCCCAGGCCTCGTGTGTGCATTCCTGTGATGCTCATGTTCCCCAAAATTCAGCTTGTGTGTGTACATTTCCTTCAACTCAGCCTCTCTGCCTCAGTTTCCCTGCTCCATTCTCTTCCCACTGAGGTCTCTCATGAAATCTGCTCCATCCAGCCTGAACCCTAACCCTCCTGGGCTGTCCTTCAAGTTGGAGGCACCCCACATGCTCACATGCCTGTGACCTTTACACTTTCGGGGGTGGACTTTAATGATCACCTTGCAAATAACAATATGTGTTACAACCATGTTCTGAGTGAGAATTCCTTAAGTGTACAGAGTGGGCTTCCTCTGTGCTTTGGGGGCAGTATACTCACTTGCTGAGCCTGAGTTCTAATCCTGGATTTTTTATTAGTAACAAAACTTTGGCCAAATTATTCCACATCCTTCCATGAGCCTATGTTTTCTTGTCTGTGAAATGGGAATGGTGTTAGTGTCCATACACCAGTGGGCTTTGGAAGGATCAAATGGAATGACACACATAAAAGTCTTAGTGCAGTTTTGGGGACATAGCAAATAATAGTAATAAACCAATAGCTTCTGTTCTTTGCTTGTTACAAAAATCATTCCTCTGGTAATTAAGGTATAATCATCATATTATAAGATGTGCCCACTTTAAGAGTCCAGTGATCTTTGGCAAATCGGTATACCCACTGACCACCTGGTGGTCTCTATCACCTCCAAAAGACTCCTTGGATCTCCTCCCCGTCACCCTGGTCTCCCACTTCTGCTCCAAGCCATCACTGATCTGCTTTCTATCCCTTTAGATTAAATTTATCCTTCCTGAAACTTATAAATAAAATCATACAGTATTTATCCTTTTAGGTTCTGTTACTTTTTACTCAGCAAGGTGATTTTGGGGTTTATGCAGATTGTGGCATATTGTGTTCTTTTTAAATTCTGAGTGTCATGTTATTGTAATGGGCTCCCCACAACTCGTCTATCTGCTCGTCCTTTCCAGTTTTTATCCCCATGGATAAAGTCGATCTGGATATTCACACGCGTCTTTGTATGGACTTTGGGCTCATTTCTCCTGGGCAGATATCTAGAAATGAGATTGCTGGGTTATATGGTTAAGTGTGGGTTTAACTTTCTAAGACACAAGCAGACTGTTTTGTAAAGTGACTGCACTATTTTGTAATCTTGCCGTCAGTGTGAGACTCCCACCTGCTCCACATCCTTGCCAACACTTGGTGATGTCAGCCTTTTGAATTTTAGACACTCTCATTTTAGACATGTCGTGTTATCTCATTTAACATTTAGCTTCTATTTCCTGGTGACTAAAGATCCCTCCATGTGCATTTTGGCTCTTCATCTTTTTTCTCTTGTCATGTGTTTTGCTCACTTGAAAAACTTGGGTTCTCTCTTTCTTTTCAAGTAGTAAGAGTTCTTTCAGCATTCTGTGTCTAAGTCCTTTTTCAGACATGGGTATCATGAATATTTTTTCCAATAATTACCTTGTTTTTGTTTATGTATCTTAACTGTGATTTCAAAAAGAAGATTTTTTTCCCCCCAAAGATTTATTTATTTATTTGACAGAGATCACAAGTAGGCAGAGAGGCAGGCAGAGAGAGAGTAAGAAGCAGGCTCCCTGCTGAGCAGAGAGCCCGATGCAGGGCTAGATCCCAGAACCTTGAGATCATGACCTGAGCTAAAGGCAGAGGCTTAACCCACTGAGCCACCCAGGCACCCCAAGAAGACATTTTTAATGCTGATGAAGTTCAATTGGTCATTTAGAAAAAAGGGTCATTTTTTGGGGGGGGTCCTATGTAAGAAATACCGCTTATCCTAATGTTGCAAAGGTTTTTTTTTTCTGTTTCTCATAGAACTTTTCCAGTTTTAGCATTGCCATTTAGGTCTGTAATCAGCATTAACTTTATGCATAGTGTGGGGCAAAGGCCAAGATTCTTGTTCTTTTCTTTTTGTTTATTTATGTATTCTTAGATACAGATATGCAGTTATTTTAGCACATTTGTAAAAAAGACTTTCCTTTTCTCATTGAATTACCTTAGCATATTTGTGAAAAGTCAACTGACTGTGTATTTATGTGGGTTTATGTCTAGACTCTCCATTGTGTTTCTTTGATGTATATGTCTGTCTATTCCTACTTTGAGAACACACTGGACCACATTGTTGTATGGTGAGTTTTGAAATCAGGTCATATAAGTTCTCCAAAATGTTCTTTTGCAAAATTGTTTTGGCTCTTCCCACGTTCACATAAATGTTAGAATCAGCTTTCAATTTCTTAAAAAAACAACAACAACACAAAACAACTACTGGGATTTTTGCTTGGGATGGCATTGAAATTAGAGATCCACTGAGGGCAAATCTACATTTTTAACACTCCTGAGCCTTCTAATTTGTGAACGTGGTGTTATCTTGCCACCGATTTATGTCTTTTTAATTTTCTTGCAGCAAAGTGTCGCAATGTTGACAACATAGTTCTTGTGCAGATTTTGTTGAATTCATCTGTAAGTATTTCATGGCTTTAGAAATCACCCCTGAGTTTTTTGTGATGACACTTTAAACATCGACTCCCAGTCATTTGTTCCCAGTGTGAGCCGCCATTGGTGTCTGCATTTTGCCGTGAATGCCAAGATCTTGCTAAACTCGGCTCCCCCAACATTTTGGTAGTTTTTGTAGTATCTTCTTCATTTCTTCTTCTGTACCATGGGGGTGATGTGAGTACACATATCGGAGGGCTGTTGTGGAGGCTAAATAATATAATACATCTAAAGGACTTGTCCTGGTTGCTGGCCCATATTCCATAGTAGCAACCAAACCGATAGGGCCATCTTCAATGAGGCAAAGCCAAGTTGTGCAGCCAGAAGTAGGGTTAGGGGTTGGTTAGTAGTGGAAAGTAGTAGTTGGGTAGTAGTGGAAAGGTGTGGAGTGGCATGAGGGTGGGGGCTTCTGGGATGCTGGAATGTTCTGTTTCTTGATTTGGGTGCTGGTTACATGGGTGTTTTCAGTTTGTGAAAACCAGTGAGTTATGTACTTACAATAGGCGCATTTTTCTTCATTACACTTCAGTTGAACGACTGATGTCTTTTGAGGGCTCATTGGGAACTTGGCTCTTGATATGACTTATCTCATTTAATCCTATGAGCTGATTGTTTTCATCCCCATTTCATAGAAGACCGCACCGAGGTTCCAAGAGATGGAGTCCCTTGTCCAAGTTCACAGAGTGAGTACGTCGTGAAGGACAGTGTCAGGCCAGGTCTTGAGCCCTTAGCCACTGTGGTGAGTGGCCTTGCATGAGAGTTTGGTTGGAAAGGAAGAGCCATAGTTTGGGGATGATGAGAGGGCTGGTGGGACAGCATAGGGCAGCTCTGGGGAGGCAGGGATAGTAGCAGAGGGGCCAAGGGTTCTGGGAAAGCTCAGGGGGGCCAGCAGGCTTTCCTCCCTGCCATTACTCCTCACTGCAGACCCCATGTCTCAGAGTCCCTGCCCGCATTCCCCCTCCCCTAGGACACACACAAACACTGTGTAATTGCCTGATCTGGACTAGTGAACAGGACAGAGGTAGGGGGATGTTTATTTTTCATTAAAAGGTCAGAATGAGATGATGGGAGGTGGCGCTCAGCGAGGGGGAGCTGCCTCAGAAAATGTGCTGACTGGTCCAACCTTATCAGACCGAAACACATGTTTCTGGTACCTTCTGCCACCCAAGTGGGCCTCACTCTTTTCAGCCCAAATAATTGATATTGGCAAACTTGCCAAGCCTCTGCGGATGATGGCCTGGGCTAATGGGGGAGGGGAGTGAGAGAAGAAAGAGGCCAGGTTCAAATTTTCTTTCTGTCATGTAGGTAGTAGATTTTGGCAAATTTCTTATACTGTTCTGAGCCTTGGGTTTCTTCATCTGAAAAATGGGGATATAGTGCCTATCCTGTAGGGTGTTATGAGGGGCCAGCTTTGTGTAGATAGTAACATACCTAGCAGAAACCCAGAGCACAGTCAGTGCTTGGTGCTTATATGCTTATAAACTAAAATGCTTATAAACTAAAAAATATGGTTAAAGCAGCTTTGGCTTCTCCCAATCCTGAGTCTCCATGTTGCACATCCCTGATGAGATACCTCTTGGCTGCTGGGAGAAATAATAATAATCCCTTCCAGAAGGCTCTTCTGAGCATTTGTACAGAGCCGTACCACATCTGCATGGTCTATATATGTAACTGAAATGAGGCTAGGTGTCTCTTCTTTGGGCCATGTAGTGACAAACAGGACTGAACTGGGCAGGAATTTGGGTGTCCCATCCTCAGTCCCCACCCAGGATCTGGTGCTGTCCAAGATGGCAGCCTTCTTGCCAGCTACCACTGTGTTGGGAGTAAGGAGGGTGAAGGAGAGGGACAAAAAGGACTCCAGTCATGGCTGAGACATTCCTCTCACTCTTCCTTGAATGATGAAGTCTGGAAGAGATTGAGCTGCTGGAGTTGGGGTGTCAAAGGCCACCTTGGCCCAGTGGGGTTGGTGAAGCTGACTTTCTAAGCCCATAACTAAAGTAGGAATGGGGTGTCAGGCAGAGGCCAAGTCTAGGCTCTGCCCCTTACTGTCTGCTGTCTTCCTTAGCCATGTGTGTAAACAGGATGAAGCAGGCAGTCTTCGTACTTGAGGGGATCAACTCTAGATACAAAATATTTATTTATTTTTTAAAAGCCTTTATTTATTTACTTGAGAGAGAGCGAGAGAGAGAGAGAGAGCAAGAGTGTGTGAGGAGGGTACAGGTAGAGGGATAGGGAGAAGCAGATTCCCTGCTGAGCAGGGAGCCTGATGAGGGGCTCTATCTGAGGACCCTGAGATCATGATCTGAGCCTAAGCAAATGCTTAACTAACTGAGCCACCCAGGTGCCCCCAAAATATTTACATAAATAAGAATAAATGGGAGTTGTTTTAATGGCTACAAAGGCAAATGTAATTCCAGGAAGCATATGCAACAACACTGGGGCATAACGATATCTGGTGTGTTTAGAGAACTGGAAGATACCCAAACTGGCAGATCTCCAGGGAACCTGGGAGAAGTGATGGCTAGAGAGGCTGAAGGTCAGACTGGGGCCAGGGTCTTGACTACTTAGCCATGGTGGAAGAGAGTCCTGGGGGGTTTCTAAGCGGTGACACCATCAAAAGGATGCTTCAGAAAGATCCCTCTGGCAGTTGTGCAGGGGAGGGCCTGAAGTAAGGTAAGACCAGAGGCAGAGATGTCAGAGAGGGAGCTCTGAAAATGTTTACCCAGAGACAGCAATTTTCAGGGAAGAGCATCCCTACATAAGCTAGTTTCAATGAAGTTCACTTTTGTAAAACAGATTTGGATTCCTTCCTTGAATACCCATCTCATGATCATTAAGTGACACCAAAGTCCATGCCCAGGACAAGTGTAGATCCTCATGGCCTTGGGAAGGGGCAGGGATAGATAGCAACCACAGTCTATGAAGCCTCATGGACAGTGATAACTTGCACCTTTTCTTGTACTTCCTCCCTTCGAGGTGGAGAAATCCTGTCTTACCAAGATTGGGTCTCATCCCAGCAGCTTCTGAATGGACTGGAGGAATTGCAGACTCATTGGTTTCTGAAGTGGCCAGTGGCACCTGGTTGCATTGGCAGAGAAACTTTGGAATGGTCTGCCCATTAAGACATTTTAATCAATCTCAGAACTTAGTCACACTGATTGTAGTTAAATGCTTTTACTACTGACTTTGGGAAAAAATTCTTCCAAGATGTTGGCCTCAGTTTTTCCATATAAAAATGGGGAAAATAAAAGAAAATTCAAGGGGCTTCTACTGTTATTTGTTCAGGGGGTCTAAGCTCGAGTTGCCCTGAAGAGCTGGTAACTTACTGACAGACCCTCTTGACTAGCCCAGTGGCATTTCTTACCATGTTGTTGAGGTCAACCTTTGGCAAACCCATTGGTTGGTATGTGTTCATATGTGTAGACTCAAGAAGGCACACAGCTTAGGCACACAGGTTAGACTGGAGAAATTTTGTTCCAATTTTTATTTATTTATTTATTTATTTTGGTAAATGTGATGAAGACGCAGGTTGTGCTTTCACTCATGATTGGAAAAGAAAAGAGAGAACAGGGGTATATGTGGATAGTCAATGATGAAAGCTCAGCCAAGGAACTCAGCTTGACTTCCAATATGTGGATGATGGGCTTTTATCCCTGAGTATCCTTCATTTTAACTCTCAAATTTCACTCCATAATAATTCCTTCAGTGTCAGTGTTTCCCAGATTTTAAGTTTCCATCTTATTCTAGAAGCCTCTCTTTGGGCTCCAACTCAACCAGGATCCTCTCCAGGCCAGACTTCAGTCCTGACTGCTGGATGTCTTCCTGTCTCCTGGAAACCTCCTCTTCTATATCCTATAGCTCCTTTAACTTGGCAAGTCCCAGCCTGAATTGATCCTCTTTCCTGCCTGACTTGCTCTTCATCCTTGATTCCCTGCTTCAGGAATGACACCATTCCCCACCCAGTCACCATGGTTGGAACCTGGGAGTCATTCTGGGCTCCTCGCCAACACTCACTCCTACATCCATCCATTGTCATATCCTGCGTGCTTGGCCCGTGCTTGGCTAGATCTACTCTGTTCTCTCCTACCGCTGACTCCTTACTCAAGTTCAGTGCTGACTTACTTCATCTTGTACTGGAGGTTCCTATTTGTTTTCTCACACATTGATCTCCTCTTCTCCCAAGCTGACTTTTCCTTTGCTGATACAGCAATTTTGCTAAAATTCCTATCTGGCGATGTCTCTCCTGCTTGAGATACTATGTAAGGTCTTCATGGCTTATAGAATAAACTTTACATATCCTAGCCTAATATATGAAGTCATCCATAAGAGACCATCTGATATTTCCTGGATGCACCTTCTCTTTTTGAAGCTCTATGCCTTTCCACATGCTCATCCTGCTGCTTGGTTTGCCCATCCTCCCAGTTCTTGTGTACTTGACCCTGCTGACCTTTGATCCCTGTTGACCTCTCAAGCCTCATACTTTATTACTCTCCCCCTACTGTGTGCAATACTTGCTGCTATCAGCTCATCCCTGGAACAGTTTTCAGAGGGGCCATGTCAACCTACTCGGAAGGCTTTTGAGATGGCCAATGAGCCCCTCTCACCAGTGGCCTCTCTTGGGTATGATGGATATGTCATGTGCTCTTCTGGGTTGGCTGTAGTCAAGTGGACAAGAGACAGACATTTCTTGTGTGAACAGAACCACTCTTCTTGCTTTTCCCTGGGCCCCTCATCTGTGCTCACCACTGGTAACTGTGAGTGGAAAATAGGTATGTGGTCAACAATGAAACATGTGGGCATGTTCTAGGAATACAGTGATTATGGCTGAAAGATTTCCAACATGATTGAACACGATTGGAAGATGTCTTTCTCCATGTGTAGTTTGCAAAATTCCAAGTGATAAATTTGACATAGCTGGAATGAATCATCATTCACATTTCCCTGCACATTCTGGGTAAGATTTGCATTTGTGGTCTTCATCAATGGAGCTTAGTAATAACCTTTGAGTCATTGGGAGCTGGTATTCATAGGTGGCATGATTGATGAAGCAGCATTGTGAGTAATGATGCAACTGGCATTAAAGATGTTGCTAAGGAACTATATAGGCACAGGGATCTCTATTGTCTCCAAATAAGCAGGCTCTGAAATGCCATGTCATTGGAAGGAAATACAGCATTAACACATTTTTTTTCCCCATTGTAGGAGAGATAAAACCAGCCAGAAATGGTACATTTGACAGCAAAGAACACAAATAGATGGTTCTTGGTCATGAACAGAAGGGATAGTGCCTGGACCCTAAGAAAAATCTTCATGGACAATAGACAAGTACATAATTACCTCTTCTTTACCCATGAGTCTAAGTCTTCATTGAGAAGTCACTATGTTTCTTAAGGATCTATGAATTTTATAACATATTTTTAAGTTAAACTGACTATTTGTCAGGGCCCCACAACCATTTTCTCAGGGCCCCATATACTCTAGAGATGGCTTTGTTCTAGAGGACTTTGTAAGTATCTTGAAATGTCCTTAACAATATGCATGCTGTAGAGCTAATATTTTATGTTGTATCACCTCAAAGAACTCTTTAAATTTGGTAGATATCTGTCCATCTGTTTTTAAGTGATGTGATAGCAGGACTTCAGGCAAACAGACAAACTCTGAAGGGAAAATACCTAAGATAAATTCAGTAAAAGCAGGCCCACGAGGGGCTGTCGCAAAGATACCCACTTTGTATAGCTCTATGACATTGAGTAGCTATTATCATCCTAATTGAGAGATAAAGCTTACACGGTTAATGAGAGAATCCCGTGAAGTTCTAGTCTCTGTGAATCTGAGAAAGGGCACACAGCCAAACGCCTGGGGAAAATACCCATGTTTGTAAAAATCGTGTCCGAAAGGCTAATCTTGAGGACAGCTAAGGCCTTTGAAAAACCACTGAGAATAAAAACGAAGGTTTTTCTTGTTTGGAGATGGTTGGCAGAGAAGGAAGGAGCGCCCATAGCATGGTGTGATGGTACAACATTGACAGTTATCGGAGAGAATTGAGAGAGCTGCTCAATTCATCAAGGCAAAAGCCTTTAATCTGGAAAGATTGAAGCTGAAGATAGGGGAAAGGCAGAAGGCACACCTCACTGCTCTTAATTAATTCAAGTCTCCATCCCACATGAATTATAGCCCAGGGTCCTGAAAGGACTTGCAGAAGTCTTTGTGGGATCCCTGTCAGTCTTATTTGGAGAGCTGTGGAAGGAGAGACGCCAGGAAACCGGGGATGGGCACGTCCTGTCTTGATTTTCAAAACCCGGGTTCTAGAAATTATAGGCTTCAGTCCAGTTTCTGGCGATGATCTAGAAATGATTATTTAAATGATATAGGGGTTAAGTATACTTAGAAGAGGAAGTAGGAATCAGTTCAGAGCCATCACAGGTTCACTAAGTACTACTAACTCTAAAATATGATTCATTTTTTAAATTTAATTTTATTTTTTCCATGTTCCAAGATTCATTGTTTATGCACCACACCCAGTGCTCCATGCAATACGTGCCCTCCTTAATACCCACGACCAGCTTTACCCATCCCCCTATCCCCCCTCCCCTCCAAAACCCTCAGTTTGTTTCTCAGAGTCCACAGTCTCTCATGGTTCATCTCCCCCTCCGATTTCCACCAATTCACTTTTCTTTCCTTCCCCTAATGCTCCCCATGTTATTCCTTATGTTCCACAAGTAAGTGTATAATAATTGATTCTCTCTGCTTGACTTATTTCACTCAGCATAATCTCCTCCAGTCCCATCCATGTTGATACAAAAGTTGGGTATTCATCCTTTCTGATGGCTGAGTAATATTCCTTTGTGTAGATGGACCATATCTTCTTTATCTATTCATCTGTTGAATTTTTTAATGTTTCCTAGATTAGTGCTAGTGGATATTTATTATTTTTCATTTCCCCACCATCTGGACTGATCTGGGAGAACTCTCACCTTTATGGTTCTTGGGGAGATGTGGAACCTGTCTTACATGGTAAAACTGAAGTTGTCATGTGCTCAATTTCCTAGGCTTCCTTGGAGTGAGATCATTGCCAGAGTTATTTACCCAAGCTAGTCTCCAAGGCAATCCCTAGTGACAAGCTGTGGCAGGTAGAATAATGGTCCTCCAAAGATGTCCACATCTTAATCCTTGGAAACTGCAAATATGTTAGATTAAATGGCAAAAGGAAATTAAGGTTGCAGATGGAATTAGGGCTGCTCATCAACTGTCCTTAAAATAAAGAGCTTCACCTGGATTACCTGGGTGGGACCAATGTAATCACATGGGTCCTTAAAAGTAGAAGAAGGAAGCAGAAGAGTCAGAGAGTAAAGATGATGATGGAAACAGGGCCAGAGAGATGTTACATTGCTGGGTTTGAGGATGGAGGAAGGGAACCATGAGCCAAGGAATGTGGATGGCCTTTAGCCGCTGGATAAAGCAAAGAGACAGATCCTTCTTTAGAGACTCCAGAAGGAAAGTAGCTCTGTCCACCCTTGATTTTAGCCTGGTGAGACCTGTTTTGAATGTCTGACCTACAGATCGTAAGATAAAAGATTTTCATTGCTTAAGCTACTGAATTTGTTATAGCAGCGATAGGAGACTAGTATACATTCGGTGTGTCTCTGCAATTGTCCTTTTCTAGTGGAGTGTTTTATTAATGACATGGATCAATTGTTTTCAAAGTTGACTGGTCAGAGTTGCAATGGGGTGTCTTAGAGACTATGAACAAGGGAAGTTGGAAGGGAAAGGCAGAGACAATAGGACTCTGGGACACCCCATCCATGCTGCCACTGGAGAAATACTGCTTTTGTCTATCTTATATATTGGAATTCTATGAAAATATTTGAAAGCCATAATTGACATCATAGATAAATGTATTAAATATAATAATAAAAGATAACATTTATTGAATGTTCACATAGGCTGGACACCATGTTTAGTAGTGTATATGTCTTAGTTAATCCTCATAATAGTTGTAAGAGGTAGATAACACCTTTGTGGATGGGGAAAATGAGGCTCAGGGGAACTAAGTCATTCAACCAATGTCCCACAGTGTGTAAGTGTCAGAGATGGCATTTTAACTTGAGGAATCTGACCCTACAACCTGCACTTCTAGGCCAGTGCATCAAGCATTTCACTGGAAAAAGCTAGTTGCAGTATCATACTGATGGTACAATTCAGAATCCAAACATGTTTGTATGATAGAAAACATTTGCTTGGGAAAGAGGCAAAATCCTGCATTTGAGTTTAAAAACAATTACATCCAAGTGTGGGCAGTTCAAGAGTAATAATCAGGTTCTCTGTAGGTTTGTTGCAGAGAGGTGTTTGTAGTGGATGGAAAGTTACCACCTTCTGGGTATATTACAAGTGTAAGATTCCAGGACCCTATAATAAGAAAGTCCTTTACACAATAGGACTGGCTGCCTTGTGACATTGTGAGCACCCTGTCACTGGTAGCAGGCAAAAAAAAGATTGAGTTTGTGGTAGCGGGGAGTTGATTTAAGTAAGGACCATTTAAAATTCTAAGATCTAAGGGTTGTTATGCATGGGGTCAACTGATGGGAAGTCTTAGTGCTTGGTTTAAGCAACTGCATCTTCTCTAGAGTAATGAGACAGAGGGAATTCTAAATGGATAGATCCTGCTTCAGGGTGAGACCTCCAACCTATTGGGCTTGGATTTTATCCTAGAGGAAAGGGGGATCCATAGCAAGTGTTTAAGCAGGAACCTGATATGGACAGATCTGCATTTCTGAGGGGTGTGTAGATCATAGGGGAAGAAGTTGAGTTGGGGGAGCAGCTGTTGAAAAAGCTTGAGAGAGACACATTTTAGGGGCCAGAGCAGACAGAGCCAGAAGGCCTAGGCTGAGAAGGGAAAAGAGAGAGAGGGTGGAGTACAGTCAATACCCAGGTGAGGGCTGGGCTGGGTGGAGCTGTCCAGAACAGGAGGTGCTGGTGCCTTCAAGCTGCGGGAACTCCAGGGCACAGAGAAGGTCTGCATGGAAGGTTGCCTGGGGAGGAGCCCTGTGGTTAAGTGGGTCATAGACTTGGTTGACTCTACAGACGTATTAGTCAGAAGTGGGTCAGGAGCTGGAGGTCCAGCGCCAAGACAGGTGGAGCCCTGAGATCTCTACTCTGCCTGTGATTTGAGGACCTGCTGAGGACAGACAAGAGCCTGGCAATCTGCTTGGCAATGGGTCTGGGTTCTGAGTGGGATGTGGGCTTCCAGGTGGGTTGGAGGCAGTAGAGAGAGCCTGCCTGTGAATCCCACTGACCAGGAGTTCTGGCACTCCTACCACCCCCCTCCTCAACGAATCTGTATTTACCAGACATGAAGGAAAGCACATTCACCAGCTGCCACTTCCCTCTGGCCTTCAGATTAAACCAGTTTGCTCTCTCCAGGAATTCAACCACCTCCACCTGTCACTCTAGGACACTCATGTTTCCCAGGGCTAGAGCTTTTAATCTGTCTTTTGCTTTTACCTCCTTTCTCACACATGAAATGGTTGGAGTCTCAATTTCTTTATCCATAAAATGGAGATAATAGTAATCCTTATTGTACAGACAGGTATTGCATAAAACACTCATACATAGAGTGACTACTCAGTAAAAACTAATTATTGTCAGGCAGGTGCTCTAAACCAAGTAATGAGGAGTCAGGTTATTCTGATGGGAAAGATGGTGTGGTAAGTCTTGAGCAGCTTTGTTGGGAAGGAGATAGGGAGAAGAGAGTCATAACATGGAAGTGAGATCAGAAACACTGGGGAATAATGTCAAGAGGGGGAAGGATTATAGTTTGGGGCATGACAAGGCCAGAGGGTAGGAATGGCCTAGGGCTATGTGTCCAGATGCACCTGCTCCTGTCTCTTCCAGCCAGTGTCTCATGGTCAGGTAACATGTGTGTGAGGCTCAGGTTGAGTTAGCATAGATCCAGATGTCTGGGTGACTCTCTAGAATCACCTGTAGAGTCCAGAAAATTTAGTTCCATTTCCCATTTTTGCTCTTTTCCCACCATGTGACTCTACAACACACTTCCCTCTCTCCATGTAGATGTCTTCAGTTGTCGAATTAAGGGGTTGGGTCAGGTTGTCTCAATGACCCCTCCCAGATTTGAGCCAACTGTCTGACCAAGCATTCTCTCTGGCCAAAATTAAGTCAGACTGGGTGACAGCTGTAGGTTACCTTTACTGAGGGCCTATAACGTGTCAGGTCACGTGCTAGGTGTCATTATATACATAGAAGTCTTTTATTTCAATTACGGGGTTTATTACCATCAAGAGGTTCTGAGCCCCACCTTGATAGCACGTCATTGCTTTTATTTCTTTCCATGTCTTATTGCATTGGTGAAATGTTGCCATCTTCCTAGCACTCTTGAGCAATCTCAGCAGTGATTTCCACTTTCTTTCTAGCCTCAGATTGCTTTAGGGAACTCTGCTCTTGATTCTATCCTTCCACAATCCTCTTCTGTTTGTGATATTCCTGGGGGAACAGGTCTTATCTGTTCTATATGTCACTGTAGACACATTTCCAGGGTTTATCAGGTTGTTGACAGTACCCATGACTCCAGGTGTCTTGAATCTGGGGCCGCCAGCTAGTACGCAGGACACTGGGATCAGGTATAACTCTCACGGGGCGGTGTCGACAAGATTTGCACAGGGACCAGAGACCATCCAAACAGACTGAATTCCAGCTGCCAGTGATAATAATGGTGAACATTCATTAGGCATATATTCCAGGCACTGGGTTAAACCAGTAGTTCTCAAGCAGGAAAGATATCAGAGGATTTTGGAAATGTCTAGAGATACTTTCTGTTGTCCTAACTGAGGGGAAGGTGTGCTACCAGCCTCCAGTCGGTGTAGGTTGGGCTAAACATTCTACAATGCACAGGATGCCCCACACAGCAAGCGATGATCTAGTCTGAAATTTCACTAGTGCTGGGGTTGAGAAACTTTGGGTTAAATGCTCTACGTGCATTATCTCATGTAGTCATCAAACCAGCCCTGTGAAGCAGCTGCTATGTTATTACCACCCTCTCCTGTTTAGAGCTGGAGGAGCTGCACATTAGAAGCATGAAACAATTTACCCAAGTTCACCAAGCTGGAGAGTGACAGAGCTCAGCGATGATCCCAAGTTTGGCTAACTCCAAAGTCTGCGTAAAAGATTGGGCCAACTGAGCTTGTAGGTCAGGACAAGAAGCATGGCTCAGGAGCTGATTCTCAGGGGTTCCTGAGGACCCTAGGGCCCCCTAAGGCCCAGTAACTACTACCAAGTCTTGTTGCCACTGCAGGAGAACATGGAAGCTCAGCCCCCACCTGCTGGGGCCATGGTCTCCCAGGAGTGCTTGGATTGACCTGGGAGGAGGGTGCTGATCTTGACTGCTCTCAGCTGAGCTGAACTAGGGAAGGCAGGACATCATTCTAGTAACTGCAGTATCAGTCCCATTGCCCTGATGTCTCCAGCTCTGGGCTCAAGTGGAGGGAGGAGACTCTGACAGCTGGTGGCATATGCCCACAGCCAAGTGAGAGATGGGGCAGTGTGACAGACGTCAGGTCTCCTCCTCTGATGTAGTCTGCAAATGCACTCAGAATATTGACACAATGGGAATTGACATGTGCGTAGACATGGGCCTGGTATCCAGTAGGCCCCCAATAATGAATGAAGGAACCAATCAGATGAAGGAATGGACACCTCTCCTATGAGACCAAACCTTGGAATATAGTGAGAGGGCTGGGCAGAGATCATGGAGGGGAAGGCAAAGCCAAGTCTGTGGAGTGATGCTTTGGTGGATGGGGTAACACCAAGTCTTCCAGGAGTCAGCCAAGCAGCAGCTGGAGCTGCATCTTCTTGGAACACAAGCCTCAGGAGACTGCAGGGAAGGCTGAATCCTAGCACCTTAGGGGCTTGACTAATTTTTGGACTGCATTGTTGGAATGTTTGGCAACCAGGCCTTAAACTTAGTGACCTCCCAGACCCAGAAGTTGTAGAGCCTGGAGGAGCTTTCTTCCCCAGGACATCCCCTGGGTGAGGGTTGAGATCACAGATGGACTCAGGAATTTAGTTTATTGTTCCTGAGGTGGAAATAATTCTCATTATTCTGGTTTCCCCTTTCTAGGTCCTTTCAAAGACCATATTTATACCAATAAACTGGTGTCATGGAGTCCAGAGAGATCAGCTAAAGGCACAGAACTCTGGGAGCTTTCTTGTGGTGGTGGTTGTTGTTTTCCTCTATGGAGGTAAGGGGAGGATGGAATGGGGGTGGGAAAGGGAACTGAAATTCATCAATGGTTTATTTTGGGTTGAGTGCTTTTCATGGTCACATTAACGAGGTGGCAGAGTGACCTGTAATGGCACCAGGCAGATCTGGGTGAAGTAAACTTCAGTTTACTCCTTGGTAAAAAGGGCTAATACTTGTACCTATTTTTTGGAGTTTTGATGAAGATTTAATGGGCTGATATACAATATGGGCTCAGTCTAGCAGCTGTCAAAGAATTAAGACCTCACTGAATGTTTGCCAGCGTTGTAGCTGTTTCAAATGCATCACTCTTCCCCACCCTGGGAGGGGGGACTCATTGTCCCATTTATGTATGAGAAAGTCAAAGCTTGGCTGGGTTACTGTGGTTCAGCTTTGCTCTCAGTTCCTCTGGCAAGTCTCTGCTGGCCTCCAGGGCCAGGGCAGGTGTCCCCTGTCTATGTGGCCCAGGCCCCTGCTCTTTCCTCCCAGCTTTCATTGCAACATAGAGTGAGTGCCTGCTCACAGTCCCAGCCCCTGCCATGAAGACAGCCTCCAGGCCTCGGATGTGATGAGCACCAAGCAGAGCACTGGTTCATGGTGAAAGCTGAGGAGACTTAGGTAATTCAAAGCCATTGGGCCCAGTGGTCTACAATTGGGTTTGCTTCTTTCTTACGGTGTGTATATGTGTGTGTGTTCTTTCTTAGGAGTGTTGAGTAAAGGGGGTGGCTGAGGACACCATTTAGTTGTTAGTAGGTCTTTTCTCTTGCATAGTGACAATGGCAAACCCAGACTATTTTCCCTCTCCTTGCTGCCCACCTCTCTCCACCAATTTCTACACAACCTAAGATTTCCAAAGAGAGAAAAACAATGTACCATCCATCTAGAAGAGATTGGGAGTCAGTTATAGGTTTCCTTGGTGCAGAAATACACAAATCACAATGGAAAATTGCAAGTGGGGAAACAGTAGCTGATTTCAGCATAGGGTTCTGAATCTTTCAACAACCTGGTCAGTTTTCTTCCTTCACTTTTCATCCCCAGCTCATCCAGTTCTTCCATATCCCATGAGGATTGCTCAACATGGGATCTTGGCCAGCTGATGGAGGGTGAGCTCAACTCCACAGAGGAGCTATTGATTAATTAGTGCAATGGTTTTAGCTCCTACTCTGTGCCAGTCCCTGCACTAAGCACTGAGGGTACAATGCAGGATGAAAAGAGACAAGGGCCTGCCTCCCATAGCTTACACTTTGGTGAGAGATAGAGGTGATACTCATGTAGTCACACTTTGGACTTATGTAATGAATCCAAAACTACACATAGATACAATTGCTCTGGAGGAAAAAAATAGTTCTGTGAGGACTTGACCTTGCTTGGATGATCAAGGAAGAGTTCCCTTAGGAAGTAAAACTGGGCAGGGATCTGATGAATGGATAGGAGGCGGTGGTTAGAATGTTCCAGACAAAGGGAATAGCTTGTGCAAAGTCTCTGTGGAGACCTGGAAATCAACAAAGGCCTTAGGGTGAGAACATGGAAGTGGAAGGTGCACAGGGTGTAAGCTAGGCTGGAAGGGCAGGCAGTGACCCATCGTGTGGGGCCTTGCAGGCTAATGTTAGGATTTGGCTTCAAGTCTAAGAAAAGTGGGAAGCCATAAGAGGGGATTTAGAAGCTGGGATGCAATTTGGTTTATTTCTTTAAAGATTGTTCTGGCTGCTGTGGGAAAATGAAGAGTGTCTGAGTGCACATGGGGAGACCAGTGAGGAGACAAAGCTGGCTGTCTAGGGGAAGGCAATGGTTGCATGGACATGAAGAGCAGAGGGGATGAGGAACAGAACGTGGGCTTCAGAGATAGCAACGCGAGGACTGGGGCCAAGGGGAGTTGTCAATGGAGACTTCCAGGTTTCTAGTTTGGAACTGGCAGGATGGTGGCCCCACTTTGGGACACCAGTGATGCAGACCGAGGGTGAGGTTAAGGGGTGAAGGGAGACAGTTGAAGAACATGGCCTTGGACCCAGTAGGCTTCAGGGCCTGGAGGACATCTGAGCCTAGATGCTAGTAGGCAGTTAGATGTATGTGTGTGCCCCTCTCGCCCTGCAGTTCTTCTGAGAACTGATCCAGGAACACTTTAAGGCTCAGCTTCATTTCTCTGTCGTTGCCAGTGGGAAGGGTTCTCCTGAGTGGGAGGGGGCATCCATCTTTATCCTGGCCAAGCAAATGTGCATCTTTCTTTTATCATTTTTAATAATGTCATTCATCTATTTACTGATTTATTTAGCCAACTTTTATTGAGTACGCTGATTTAGATTCTGGACACAGAGGAGAAGACAGATGGAGTCTCAGCTCTCATGAAGATTGCACACCAGTTGGGGAGATACGCAACAATCAAGAAAACGAATATGCAAACAAGGTAATTTCCAATGACTTTAGGGAAGGCATCTCTGAGGAGTGACACTGGAGGGGAGCCTGATGAATGAGCCAGCCAGTCATGTGAAGTGGCAATGGGGGACAGCTGTGGGAACACCCACATGTAGGACCCAAGGTTGCATATTTGAGCAATAGAAAAGAGGCCAGAGTGCCAGTTCAGTAAACAAGGCGGAGAGTGAGAGGAGATGAGACTGTGAAGACCACAGGGGTGGACCACATAAGCTATGGTGGATTTTGTTTTAAGTGCATTGGGAAGGCATGGAAGGCTTTAAAACAAGGAATGATCTATCCTGATTTGTCAACTAAAAAGATCACTGTGGCTGCTGTGTAGAAAATATGTTGTTGGAAGGCCAAGGGTAGAAGTAGGGAGTTCGGTGAAAGGATGTTCCAGTTGTCCTTGGGAGAGGTGCTGAGGCCTGGACCGAGATGGTGGTGGTGGTCATTGGCTCTGAAGCCTTTCTTCTATGTGTTTACGTGAATGACAAATGTCCCATGCCCAGAGGGACTTTATAATTAATTCTGCTTACCATAGCTACCACTATGGGTATTTTGCAAAACAAAGAAGGGTGAATGAGTATTTCTCTCTATCAAGCAATTTATAAGCCTCCTTTCTCTTATAGTTCAGCATCATTGTTTTTTTTTTTTCCTCAACAACTACATTATTGATCATTGTGATGGTTAATTTTATGAGTCAGCTTGAACAAGTCATGAGGAGCCCAGATATTTGATCCAACTTTCTTTTGGGTGTTTCTGTGAAGGTTTTTGTGAAAGAGATAAACCTTTAAATTGGTAGACTGAGTAAAGGAGATGGTCTTCCCCATTATGGGTGGGCCTCGTCCAATCACTTGAAGACCTCAGTCAATCAGTTGACTAGAAAAAAAGGGCAGAGTAAGACAGAATCCTTTCTTGCCTGACTGCCTTTGAGTGGGAATATCAGCCTTTTCCCTGACTTCAGACTCAAATAGAAACATTGGTTTTTCCTGGGTCTTGAGCCTCCTAACTTTTAGACAGAAATGATACCCTCAGTTTTCCTGATTCTCAGGCCTTTGGACTCAGGCTGGAACTAAACCACTGGCTCTCTTGGATCTCCAACTTTCTCACTCACTCTGCAAATCTTAGAACTTTCCTGTCTCCATAACCACTTGGGTCAATTCTTTATAGTAAATTTATATATATATGTATATATATAAATATATAACATAATATATATACACACACACACACACACAAAGAGGTTTATTAGAAGGACTGACTCTATATGTTTTTTATACACACACATTTGTAGGCAGAAGGAACAAATATACAAATATATATGTATATACATACACACATATATATGTGTACACACAGAGATTTCTTATATATTTATATGTATATAGACCATACACGCCTCCTATTGGTTTTGTTTCTCTGGAGAATACTGACCAACACAATGAACCAATGCTTTGTGTTATCATCGGGAAGACCCAGGAGCAGAGATAGAAACATGGTGGCTCCTCTGGGCACAGAGGTGATTCTGCAATCTAGATCTGGCAACAGACATCTAGGTTTTGGGAAAAACTCCCAGAAGATTGCACTTTATTTTCCTTTTTTCTTTTTAAAATTATGTTATGTTAGTCCCATACAGTACATCATTAGTATTTGATGTAGTGTTCCAAGATTAATTGTTTGTATGTAACACCCAGTGTTCCATGCAATCCATGCCCTCCTTAATACCCATCACCTGGTTGACCCATCCTTCCCAGGCCCCTCCGCTCTAAAACCCTCAGTTTGTTTCCCCGAGTCCATAGTCTCTCATGGTTCATCTCTCCCTCTGATTTCCACCCCCTTCCCTTTCCCCTTCCTTCTCCTAATGTCCTCCATTCCTTATGTTCCACAAATAAGTGAAACCATATAATTGACTCTCTCTGCCTGACTTATTTCACTTCAGCATAATCTCCTCCAGTCCTGTCCATGTTGATGCAAATGTTAGGGATTCATCCTTTCTGGTGGCTGAGTAATATTCCATTGCACTGTATTTTCAAAAGCATGAAGAGGCATGACTGGTTTAGGAAAAGCCAGATTGTTCACGGTGCCCAGATCATAGTTTTGGCACTAGGATCAGTCATTTAGCTGGAGAGGGGTGTAGGGACAGCAGGGAGGAAAGGCTGGATGAGATCTGGCAACATTAAGGAGCTGAAGAATGCTCTAGAACAGAGGACTGACACACTCAAAGGCACACTCCAGAAAGGCTGGTTGCTGTGAGAAAGGCCTAGAGAGGGCGAGGCAGGGAACAGGGGACAGGATCAGGAATCTGCTGCCATAATCCCAGGGACTGAGAAGCAGCCCCTGGATCCAGACCTGGGTGTGGGGATGGAGGGGACAGGGCACCTTGAGGGATGCTTAGAGGTGTTGGTGGCAGGGCTTGGTGGTGGTTGGACACAGAGGGAGTCAGAGACACAGGATGGAGAATTCCCAAGGTTTCCATCCCACTGCAGCTGTCCTGGGGCAGCCAGCCCCCGGCTGACAAGCTTCTCCGACTGAGGTCTCTGAGTGGGCTTAGCCAAGGGGAGCTACCCAGCTGAGCCAGCCCCGAGTGGCAAGCCACAGAATTATGAGCAGAATAGATGTCTGTTGTTTCAAGCCACTAGGCTGTTGGGTGGCCAGTTGGACAGCACAAGGAAGTGGTACAGGCATTTACGAAGTAGACATAAAGCTAAAATCAGCAGGGGCTGGTGTGTGGTCATTATGATGTTAGTTTCACTGCACTCTGCAGGCGTTCATGAAGGAGAAATGAGAATAAGAAAGCTCCTTGGTTCACCCGCTCATAAAGTTCTTACAATACTTTGTTTAAGGAATCAGCGTACACTTCTCCAGAAAATTCTGGAATTTCCAGAAAGTTCCAGAAAAGTGTTTTGCCCCTCTGATAGCTTTAGGTCCTCATCCCTGTCATAATGGAATTGTGCCCTATTTGAAGACAAACAGTCCAGATGGGTACAGAACTTTCCCGATTTCAGCATCGAAAGTCCCACATCCTGCGAAGCCCTTCAGCATCAGACAAACCGGGACCGTGGGTCACCCTGTTGTGCTTTGCCGCTTGCAAGTTCATGTTCACCCATTGGCTTCTGATGGGGGCGGTGGGAGCTGGAGGAGGGGTGGCAGTGTGCTGTTACCCCTTCACAGTAGACAGTGAAGCTGAGCTCTAGCAAGTCTGAAATGCCCCTCAGACCGCCCAGCTGGAAGGCAGCCAAGAGAGGAGCTGAACCCAAGGGCAGCCTGATGTGCATACCTGAGCCTGTTCTCGTACACCTGCTACACGGGGCAGTGACACCTGCCCCTGATGGCACAGCCGTGGAAGTGAGGAGCTGCACCCCAGACACACTCCAGCATGCCAACACCTCTCCATCTGGATCATGTTCAAATGTATCATTCGAGGTCTGACGCCAAGAGAGAGGAGTTCATGGCTTATTTCGTAGCTCGCTCCATGGAGAGAGGTGACTCGGGCCACGGCCAACACTGACCCTACCCTCCGAGGCCAGGGCAGCTGCCAGCTCCAATCTGACAATGGCACTGAGGACAAGACTCAGTTCCAGAGGGCAACTTTGGAGAATCCAGAAAAAGATGAGGCAGGCAAGAGGGAAAAGGACAGGAATAGAGAACTGGTTTCGTCTCTTTCAGGAGCTGTGTTGATTCTCGATCGTGAACTCTTTGTCTGAAAAGAAAATCCATTTTTCATACATTCAGAATTCCAAGCTGCCGAACATTTCCTTCCGTGATGAGACGCATTCAGAACAAAAACGTGCAGCCTGATTTGTCTTTCCCTGAAATCAAAGGCACTGTTCGAAAGAGACTGCGCTCGCCACACAAAGGTAGCAGATGTTTGCTGAAATTGAGCCACGCAAGCATGCACACGTTCAATCTCGGGAGCATTTCGGTTTTTGAAAAGAGGAACAGTTTTGTGTCATTCTGTGATGCACGGAAGCTTCTGGTACTGGTGCTCAGGTGGGGTGTGGATGAGGGCAGGTTTGCACCGGAAGGTTCTGCAGGGGAGGAGGGGGCGGGGCGCATTCCACCATCGAGGGCCCATGGAGCACCCAGCGTCCACCCAGGACGGTGTTAGGTGCGGCAGCTGGGGGAGCACAGGGCCTTCAGGGTGCTATGATCTTAATTCTTGCCCTCCAAGAGTCTCTAAGACTTCCTGCCCTCACAGTTTTGGGAAGCTGATTGTAAAGCTGAACTAGCTTTTAACTTCGCAGGCATATTTCCCTTGTGTCATTCCCGTCTCTCCAAGATTTCTCCCTGTCCCTCACTCCTGGGATGTGATCAGTTACAGAAACCTACATAGTCTCTCTCCCCCCAAAATGGAATTCAGAATTCATCTCCTGTTTCCATTTACAATGCAGATTTGATCGCTTCTCCTCTATGCCCAAGACACCAGAAACACCCTGGTTACTGTTCCCACGCTGTTGTGCCGTGATCCCTTCCAGGTCACACTGGGAGCTCCTGGAGGTTAGGTTCACCTTGACTTTCTCAGTAGCCAGGACAGGGTCTGGCATCTTCCTGGGGTTCATCAATATGCATGAGTGAATGAGGAAGGAAGAATGTAAATGATGGGATTTTCCTTAACCACCTCCCACCATGCCCTTAGAACCCCTCCATCTCTAGTCCCACAGCCCCACCCCCCTTTTCTTTTTTTTTAACATGCCAACTCCTATTCACCCTTCAAGATCCAGTGCCCTTGTTGCCTCCTTCAGGAAGTCTTCCTGACATCCTTAGCCTGTGTGGCTTATTGTTTCTCCCCCTGCACTTCCACAGCGTCCTGGACGTATGTACCCAGCAGAACACATACTTTAAGGACGTGTCTGAGTTCTTGCTTGTCCCTGCCAGGGATGGCAAGTCAATTTAGCTTCACAGCTCTGTTCTGCCTGATGTTGCTGCCCGAAGCAGCGTTGAGCTGGATTCTGAGGGTGCCTTTGAAGCAGTATAGTCATATATACGTAATGTTTATAATTTCTATAATACATTTAATTTTTCAGTGTATTGAAGAGAGCAGACCAATTTCCTCAGCAGGCAGTAAATCTGAAGACCATGACATCAATGATAAGAGGTGATGATGCAGAGAGGCACATGTGGGTCAGCCTGCTGGCCTGTGCGGCTTCTGGAAGATAAAGCCTGGTTAGTGCAGAGAGGCTAAAGATTACTGATCCCAAGACCCGGGTGGGGAAGGGGTGTGAAGCCATCCTTTAGCTTCTGTTCTCTTCCCTGTGCAAGATGGTTGCTTAGAGAGGAAGTTCTCTCAATTCTCAGCTTACTCCATGCCAGGCAGGTGCTGGGCACACGGCCCTGACTCTGATGGTTATGGGCATACACTTTAGGTTTAGGAAAATTGGGTTAGAACCCCCACTCGGTCAGTTCCAGATGTATGATTTAGGGCAAGTTACTTAGCTTCTCGAAGCCCCGATTTCCTTAAAAGGAAAGGGAGCTTCGTGCTCCATGTCAGCCTTTGTAGAGTTACTGGCACATGCCAGGCGGTGTGTTTCGTGTTATCTACTCTTCCTGGGCCTGAGGGAACTGCCATTCCCGCCCCCACGTCACAGAGGAGAAACCGAGGCTCAAGATGCTTGGGTAACAAGTTCAAGGTCACTTAGCTGGAAAGCTCCAAGTCTGGGTGGACACCCAGACAACCTGACCTCTACGTCCAGTCCTCTTAGCTGTGACTCTCATTAATTGCTTTATGACAAAGATTTCTGTAAGGATTACATGAGCTAATTTTTAAAATGGGGCTCTAAGTTGCTTAATCAGTAATAGTTTTTTACAATACTTACAGAGTATATTATGGACTATGCAAAACAGACAGACTCACATTCCAAGAAAATACAAAAGAGGCCCTCAGAATTTTGGACACATAATATTTCAGTTTTAATGATAACTTATTTTTATACTGTAAACATCAAGGAAGAAGTAGCTGACTCCTTATCAAGGCTGTGAAAATCGGCTGTCTTGCGACTTTTCCTTTGTTTGCTTTCCAAAAATGGAGGAGCCCTTACATGGTTTCAAAGGGGGAAGATGAAGACCCAAGAATTTTGAAGACTTCATAGTTCCAGGAACAGGTAGACATTCTTTCGGGTCCAAGGACACAAAGAGACTTACAACAGAGATGGAAGACAAATGAATGGAAAGAAGACGGGCATGGGGGAATGCTGGTATCAGAGGACATGGGATTCTTTCTTTTTGAATCTTAGGCCCCCAGTTCAGAAATCCAGGAGTCTGTGAACTCTCATTATTTTGCTCAGCTACTCTTCTGCTTCTGCATCTTCCCTGAGACCAAGAAATACATTTCCTTATGATTTTTGTCTCTTCCTTTGTATGAGTTCTATCATTTAATTCAGGAAAATAGGGATTAGGAGGCCCAAAGCAGTGAGCAGATTCACCGGGGTCCCACAACTATTGAGGGGTGGTATGGAATTTCTCCTGGGCTCTCGCTGACACTGCTTCTGCCTGACAGTGGAGCCCACCACCCCAGACCAGAGTTGTGACTGCCACAGACCCCTTGCACCTGTGCAGCCATTTCAGCAGGCTGCCTGGTTTTCTGGGATTTGGGGGATCGGAGGCCACTGCCCGCTCTCTAGTGCTTTCTTCTGGGCCAAAGGGCAGCTGCCGGTCCTACTTGAGGGTCCCAGCCAAGGTCGCTCTGCAGAGCAGAAATGGAGTCTTCCCATGCCAGGCCTGGCCCCAGAACCATTCTGCCAGGAGCTTTCTTTAGGGAAGTCTCTCTGATCCTTGGCCAGGAAACCAAGAACGAGCAAATCTTCCTCTTTCAAGATAGCCCTCTCCACTGACCGAAAGGCCAAGACAGAGGGAAAGGCTGCACAGAAAGGGCCTGACATGTCACACTCATGGTTCTGGCCTGGCTTTTTTTAGAAAAGGAGCTCTTTCCCATGGTAAAGGGGAGAAGTCAGACTTTCCTGTTCCTCTTGGGCTGGGCATGAAGCAATCTTCAGCCCTGATGTTGACACCAGGTCAAACCCCCAGACCTTCTCTCTAGGCCTGGCCCCTTGGACTTCTGAGCTCTGATCCTGGCGGCAAGAAAATGATCCACAGGCTAGGGGTTCCACAGCAGCAAGATCTGGAGCAGGACAGGGGCAGGGACCCATCTCTGGGGCACATAGCTTGACTTGGCTCCCAGTTCCCTTTCACTCTGGCCGGGAGGCCCTGGACAAGTTACTTAGCTTTTCTACCACTCTTCGTGGTAGAGTGGAGAAATTGCACTCTTGACCCAGAAGGGTTATTTATAGGAAAAAGTGAGATGATCTCTGTGGAGACCTTGGTGTAGGGCTTGGCATAGGGTACACCCTCAAGAGACATTAGTTCCTGTCAAGGTTCCTGAAGTTTCCACCTCAGTCTTTATCTGAACAACCACACAGTATATGGGAGTAAGGATTGTAGACTTAGAGGGGGAGCCTCTGGATTTCACGAGAACCTGGTTCAAATCCTGCGCCCACCCCCCATATCAGTAACAGTGTAAACCTGGAAAAGCTTGTTCTTTTCTTTCAGCTTGAGTTTTTGTCTCCCTTGCTTGGTTTTTATTGGTGTGGGGGGTGGTGGGGATTTCTGAATGTGTGATAACCATTCCCATGATTACAAAGGGATCAAGTCAAACCCATCCAGTGGATGGTCTGAGCCTCTGTGTGTGGGGCGCACCGCCATCAAATATGAGCAGATGAGTCTGTATCCCAGTTTGGTGTGTGTGGTGGGGAAAATCCAATGGAAAAATTAGGGTCTGAGTGGCTTTCTTGGTTTGATCATTCACTTTTTCGTTGTTCCCAGAGCCTGGTACAGGGCCTGGCTTATCTTAAGCCCTCAGTGGATACTTGTCCAATTAAAAAAGGCTTTGCTAATGCCAACAGAGTTCTGTTCTGACCGGGCTGGTTCTGTGGGCAGGACCCCATGCTTGGAATTACCCTGTGCATGGTTTAATGCTCTCCTCTTGCCATCTTGAAGCTCTTAATACTTTTTGCAAAAGGGCCTTTCATTTCCATTTTGCTCTCAGCCCTACAAATTATGCTGCAGGTCCTGTGCACTGACAAAAATACCCAGAAGAAAATCCGAGCCGCTCAGGCTGACTTGCTAGCTCCGCCCTGTTGCCTCTCTTCCGGAACTCTAGCCACCCAGGCCTGTTCCTTTAATAGGTCATGGCCCCAACCTCTCCCCAGCTGATCCTGTGGTTGGCTCCTAAGTCACCTCCACTGGAAGGTTCACCCTGACTACCTTCCCAGTCACTTTCTGTCTTATTAACCTGATTTATACTCTTTATATCATTATATATATATTTATATTTATATCATTATTCTTCTATCTGAAATCCCCTTATTTCTTATTAGTGGACTTGTTTATTTTCTGTCTTGTGCAGTAGACTAACCCCAGTGAGGAAGACAGTGGTCTTCCTGTCTTATTCCCTGCCTTATTCTCCAAGCAATGTACAGGCCTCAGCACACTGTTGGTACTCAATAAATGCTCACTGGCTTGTGAATGAATGGAATTGGCAGGGTTGGACTTTCATCTCTGATCTCTGGGACTCTCTTGAATGGGAAGGTGAGAGCTGAGTTGGCAGCAGGCACCTGAGTTGAGAATGGGGATGGCTGTGTGGGTCCCCAGTCCTTGTCACTGAGCAAGGTGGCCACCCCACCCATATTTTCCTGACAACAGAGGCTGGGCTCCTGGCTCAGGCCCCTGCAGTGGGAGTCCACTCCACACACTGGGACTTAGAAAGGTCTGAACAGCTGCTGTGGACCAAGAGGTGGGAAATCAGAGCTTGACTGCTGTAGAAATCCTGGATCAGGGGCCATTTAATCCGTGGCTCCATTTTGCAGGTAAGAACATTGAGGCTTAGGGAAAGGAAGAAACTTATTCGGTAGCCATAAGATTAGCAGCAAAATCCGAGCCCAACCCAACCCAAACCAAACCAACTAATCAAACACAAAGAAACAATGCAATCAGAGGCAGTATAGCATAAAGGATAATATTAAATGCATCAATATTTACAAGGTGCTTAGACAGTTTCCTAAGCATTAAGAGTTCTTTCACTGTTCCAGGAAATTTGCAAGACCCTTACTCGTAGCATGTCATTGAATGCTCCTGGCAGCTTATCATATCATATTCTCATTCTACAGATGAGGAAATGAAGACCCCAGCTAGGGAGTGGAAGGACTGGGATGTGACCCTGTGTTGGCTGACTCTAAGGCTGAGTTCTTAACATCTTCCCTGGATTGCAGTTATGGGTAGAGTGGGCCTGGCATCTCTGTACTCTTTCCCAGCACCGAGTAGGCGACTGGCCCGAGTGGGAAATGCCTCTGATTCACATTTGCTCTGCTGGGAAGCCACCTTACTCATTGGATCATTCATGCTGGAAGTATCCTCTGCCGTCTCCCTGTGCGTGGGGTCGTGCCAGAAACTGCGGGCAGCTAGGTGAAGCCAGACACATTCTGTGTGTTAGAGCAGCAGTCCCAGCATCAGGGGACTGGCAGCAGGTGGGGTGCATGCTGGAGAGCCACTGGACCCAGGCAAGCGGACTCGGCAAACTGTCCTTGGCCACCCTCTGTGGAGGGTACAGCTGACACAGGGGTCATGAATGGCTGGGATCCCAGATACACCAGAGCAGACCAAGGCCAGGCATTGTGCTGGGCTCTGAGGACACCTCTGAAAGCAAATCAGTCATAACCTCCCAGGCCCCATGTGTTAGAGGACCAGCCGACATAGAAGGGAGCAAAGAGAAAAAAAATAATCCCTCACCCTAAAAGGTGCACAGAGCGAAAGAATGAGGAGGGTATCTGGTGGTTTGGGGGCTGACTTCTCTCAGCTCATGAGAGACAACTGTTAAAAATTCAGGAGTTTTGTGAGCTGGGGGTCAGACACAGGCATTATAAAAAAATCAGATTGTGCAATTTACAAGGAAATAAATGTTAAAAATTTTAAAAAATGTGTTACTTCTTTTTTTTTTTTTAAAGATTTTATTTACTTATTTGACAGACAGAGATCACAAGTAGGCAGAGAGGCAGTCAGAGAGAGAGGGGAAGCAGGCTCTCGGCTGAGCAGAAAGCCCGATGTGGGGCTCGATCCCAGGACCCTGAGATCATGACCTGAGCCAAAGGCAGAGGCTCAATCCACTGAGCCACCCAGGCGCCCCAAAATGTGTTACCTCTTAATTATCTTACTCCTCTCTATGTCCTGGAAATGATGTACTCCTGTTGTATCCATCCAGTGGAGGTACCCTCTCCTGGTGTGTCTCCCTTCCCGACACCACAGTCAGGGACCGCACACAGGAAGCCTGACATGGACTCTGACGGGGGTCTTTATTAAAAGCACCCAGAATGGCAAACACAACAAAATCAGAGCTTCTGTTTTTCTTTGAGAGTCAGTTCTTAAACCTTTCTAGCACAAGAGCATTACAGAAGAACGGACCTCAGGCAGGGAGGTCGCGGTGTTTTGGGCGAGACCCCGAAGGACCAGAGGGGTCGGCCATGTAACTGACCATACGGAATTTCACCTGGAGGGAAGACCAAGGGTGAAGACTTGAGGCACAGTTGTTTCTGGGAATGAAAAGGAGACCCAGAGGGCTGTTGGGGAGTACAGATAGTTCTGGAGCCCTGAGTGAGGGGAGAGGAAGCTGGAAAGTGGGCAGGGAGCTTGCATTTTATTTGAGGTGCAGGGGGAAGCCGGCAGAAGGGCCTCGGGCGTCCACCTGGATTCCAGAATGCTGCCTCATCCCCACCTCCGGGGCGCTCCGTGTCTCTGCTCCTTCTGCCCTGGCACTTTCTCCAGAACTGCAGGGGCGGGCAGGACGTGAATTCTCTTGGGGGCCACCTTCCACGCCAGAAGACGGAAAGTGGTGGATCAAGCCTCCTGTTTCGCAGCTGGAGAGTTCTAGGAGGCCTCCCAAGTCCTTCTCAGGGACCCTGGTGCTCTCAGGCCCCTCTGGCTACCAGAATGACCTCAGCAATGTCCCCTTTGGTCAGCTGGGGCCCTTTCTCTGTCTCCCACTCTTGGCTCCTTCACGCATGCTTCCTGGGATCAATTCCTAAATCAATTACTTGCCCCAAAGTCCCTGTCTCAGGGTCTGCTGTGGGGGGTCCCCCTACTAAGATGAGGGTTCTATGGGGGTGATGGGAACAAAGTGAGCACAGAATGGGTGAATTGGGAATGGGCTGGAGGTGCCACTTCTTCACTCCCCCTCAGCTTCCTCTATCTATGCCTGGGGCCCTGCCCTTCTCCTTCAGGGTCCCCTCTCCAGGGCCCCAGAATTAATCCCGATCAGGAACAGCCTAGACCCTTTGCTGAGGCCTGAGTGCGTCAGCCAGGAGGTAAATCAGAGCCAGCACCATGGTGGGGGGACCCTCGGGAGGCCACACTGTATCTTTGCCTAGTGCCCACCCCTCCCTGGTGGCCTGGGGTCAGCCTGCTGATGCAGGCCCCACTAGGCCGGCCTCTTACTTGCTGGTCCCCGTCTTCTCCTAAGGGTGTCCTTATCCTGTCCTTCCCCCATGGTTCTGCCTAGATCTGCTGGTTTGTCTAGCTGTCCGAGTCCTCGTGTGGCCACATGGCTGGTCCCCAGCGCTGGTCTATGCCACATGGACCTCCAGTGTGTGGAGTTTTCAGGTCCTCTGCCATCGGGTGCAACCCCACCCTATTGACCCAGCCTGTGACAAGTAGGATACCCTCTTCCTCAGGCTCCCCAGTTCAGCATAGGTTAGCAACTGACTTAGGGTAAGCTTTGAGATGTGTTTCTATTGCAGTGAGAGGGTCTGCAACTGAGCAGCTCGGGGTTGGGGTTGTGGCTGGCTTGTGTGCTCAGCACAGCCTCTATACACCCCTTTCTGAATCTTTCCCTTCTTGGCCCTCCAAAAGCCATGTACTTCTAATTCCCCTCCACTTTGCAACCTACCCCCTGCCGCAAGGCAGGCCCTGCATCGGGACACACGTTGCCTGCAGCAGTGGACCCCACTCCTTCTAGGACGTTCTTCCTTGGCTCCATGCCTGGGAAGCCAGCCTATTCTCCTCCCTCTCCCCTGGGGGCCTGGCTCTCTTCCCCACCATCGGCTCCTCCTGCTGCTCCCTTCTGAAGCTCTCCAGAACATTCTGACTCATCCTCTGACTCAGGTGGAGTCTATTTCTGTTCCCACGTTCTGCACCCTGATGGGCTGGAGATCACAGTTGTCATCTGGGGGTGGGAGGGGGGACAGCTAGGTTCCCGTGTGTGTGCTTGTGCCTGTGAGCCCATGTGCATGTGGAAGGCACTTCCTCCAAGAAGCTGGGGAGGGTGGTTCTCCTCTTCCTTTCCCACCTTATATCTCCCCAACTTCCCAAGAGCGGACAAGCATCCTCAAGGCCCCAGAAGAGATGCGTGGCAGCATCTTCATAAGATGATGGTATTGCGGAAGACGATTTTTAGCAAAGAAAGTCTGAGCTGACGACTGATTTCCACAAACTCTGAATCTCAGAATTTCTGCATAGTAGAGCTGACAAGAGCCTGGGAGTTGAAGGCAACCACCCACTCGACATTTTGGGCCTAAAAGAGACCCAGAACCACGTCTGAAATTAGCCAGCAAGCAAGTGGCTGAGCTGGATTCGAATCATAATTAATTCATGCCTCCAGCTGATGCCAGACAGTTTTTTTGTCCTCTTTCCTTGTCCCTCTCTAGGCAGGAGCCCCCTTCCCCTACAGCCACTTGTAGCTGTTAGTTGAAATGTGGGGGTCTGAACTGAGAAGTAAGTGTAAGTGTAAAATGAACACCAGATTTCAAAGATGTAGCATAAAAAATAATAGGAAAAAAACCTCATTCATGCTTTTGTACATTAATTGCAGGTTTGAGATGGTAATATTTTGGATATATTGGATTAAGTAAAATACCATAAAATTAATTTCACCCATTTCCTTTTGTTTTTTAAAATGTGCCTACTAGAAAATTTTAAATTCCATGTGTAATTTAAATATGTAATGGTTCATGTTTGTGGCTCACATTATGTTTCTATTGGGGCCGATCAACCCTCAGGCGAAATCTGGCCCAGTGCCTGTTTATATAAATAAAGTTTTACTGAAACATAACCAGGATCCTTCCTTTACATAGTGTCTATGGGCAACTCAGCTTTACAATAGCAGAGTCCAGTATTTGAGATGGAGACATTTTGACCCTCAAAGCCTGAAATACTTACTCTCCCGCCCTTTACTGAAAAATTCTGCTGACTCTTGCACTAGACCATCAATTTCATGAGAACAAGGATTATGAGCTTGACACAGAGTAAGTGCTTAATAAGTATGAATTGACTGAATGGATGACTTGGTTAGTTTTGGAGGGTGAGTTTGTTGGAATTCCAGGCAGAGGGGATAGTGTATGTCAAGGCAGGGGGTCAGGAAATGGCACTGAGCCTGCTGGTGTTGGGGGTGTGGGGGGTGGTCCTTTATTGAAAATTAGCTGACTCTTGCTCTAGGTGCTTATATCAGCCTCCTCCTTGATCCCTTGCCTGGCGTTGCTCTTTCTCAGGCAACTTCTATTCTGCTTACCCAAACCCAAACCCACCAAATACGGAGCTCTCCAGAATCTTCAACGGCCTCGCCATCACTTGGAGGAGGAAGCCAAAACTTCTTAGCGAGGACTTGCAGGTCCTCCCACGCTGGCCTGCCTTCTCCCCTCCCTCGCTCCTGGCCTGCTCCTGCCCGGGAGCCCCACCCGTTCTGGTCTTCGTGCCTTTCTTCGTCTCCGTCTGCCTGCAAACCTCGCCTTGATCTCTGCAAGTCAAATATCCACCCTTCCAGGCTCAGCTCCAATATTTCTTCCTGGAGACACCATGTGGCGTTTTGCCAGTTTGAGTTTCTTTTAAATAATTGTTACTGTAAGATAAATGATAGGAGGCAGTCAGTTCCCACAGCACGTTGTACCTTTTTTTTTTTTTTCTTCACTGCAGCCTTAATAATTGAAAGCAGGAAATTTCACTTTTTATCTAGTACTTACTGTGTTCACCCCACTAAGCTCTCCCCATGTACAGTCTTTGAAAATTCTCTTGACTTTATGAAAGAGGATCCATTTAACCTCCATTTTACAGATGAGGAAACAGACTCAGAGATGTGATGTAAGAATAGTGAATGGTGACCCTGAACTTCAAATCCAAGTTGGTTGGACTCTGGAACGCAAAGTCTTAACCTGAGTTTTGTGCTCTTTCCTGAGGTTACTTCCTATGCATCCATGCCTGGGCTCCTCTTTCCTCCCACAAAGACCCCCATCCCAGGTCCTAAAAGCGGTTGTGACTGGGGACAGTCTAGTCCCTTCTCTGAGAACTGAGTCAGCTAAGAGGTAATTCAAACCCAGTGAGTTTTTGTGGAGACCACTCCAGACCTCACTCCAGACCTCACTATATGCCACACCTTCAAGTTAAGTATAAATGAACTCTGCTCCTTTTTTGGTCCTGACACAAAGGTCACCTCCACAGAAAAGTCCTCCATGATTGCCCAGACTGGGTTGGATCTTGGATATATGTTCTCATAGTGCTCAGATCTTCTCTTTCCATAACTCTCGTCACATCTGAAGTTTTTTGGTCATGATTCCTTTATCATCTGTTTCCCCTGCTAGACGAAGCATCATGGGTGCAGGGGCTTTGTTCATTGTTGGATTTCCAGCGCTGCCCCAATGCCCGGCCCATGGGAGGCACACTGTGAATGCTCGAATGGATCAATGAAAGTCAGCTTGTTCTCCTTGCCTAGATATCATATCAGCCTCACTGGTCTCCAAATCCATAGGGAAGCAGAGAAGCATGTGAGTTTCTGTCCTCTCCCTGCCCCTTCCTGAATGACTTCGTGTGGAAGACACTGGTATGTGTTGAAAGGAGACTTCGAAAGATCGATGATCATAAGGCCAGCAATGTCTGATCTTGAGCAGAACTCAAGACAGAAAGCCCCTTCTTTGGCCTCAGCCCAGGCAACCCACCCACCATGTGCCCTGTGGAAGCACAGCCTGTGACTGATGACCCAGCTGAGGGGGGGGGGGCAGATTCCCTGCCTCCCAGATGGGCCTGTGGCGCAGGCGGGGAGCCAGGCCGATCTCCACCCCCAGCCCCCTCTCCCTGCCCTGAAGGAGTGCTGAGAAGCCTGCTGATCAATCACATGGGATAGCTCCCCTGCTGGGAGAAGGACTTGGAGGAGGAGTTTAATCCCAAAGCGTAGCCAATGGCTACCCACGTTTCTCCTCCACAGTGGGCGTAGCTTGAGAACTTGGGTTTTCACTTGGTTCAAAAGAGTCTGGGGCGGGGAAACCTGGCTTGCCCTGCTCATCCTTTTCCCCCATCCCCCTCCCCCCTTTTAAAAGATTTTTATTTATTTGAGAGAGAGCAAGCATACATGCGCGAGCAGGAGCCGGGGCAGAGGGAGATAAGAAAGGACAAGCAGACGCCCTACTGAGCACGGAACCCAGTGTGGGACTCGATCCCAGGACCCTGAGATCATGACCTGAGCAGAAGTCGGAGGCTTAGCCAACTGAGTCACCGATGGCCTCCAGTCAATCTTACACATCTCAGAGCTTGGCTGTTGGGTGGGAAGGTCATCCTACGCCGCGGTGCTGGAGAATCCAGTCTCACGGGCTAGGTCCAGGTGTGACCAAATCACTATGGTTTGCCTGGGACTGTCCTGTTTTTAGAACTACGAGTCCCCCTGCCAGGACATCCCTCATTCCTGGGCAAACGCAGAAATTGATCACCGTTCCTGAGTGACCCTTGCTCTAAGGGATCAGCTGCAGTGTCAGATGCCCCTTGCTGGGTGCAGGCTGTCTCTTCATCAGTTGGGCACAAGACTGCAAGATTTCTGGGGGTTCATAGTTGGTCTGGAGCTGGAGACAGGCAGCAGCCAGCTCAGGCTTGTGAATCTGACCAGCCCACAGGGACTGGTATGAACTGTTTTAGATCCAGTGTTAAAAACCAGTGTTTTTAAGCCAGGTGGTCTGGTCTGCTGGGCTCTGATGTGGTCACATAGAGCTGGCCTGGGTCTTGGGAGATACGTTCATACATAGCAGAATAAGCCAGGCCTGAGTATTCAATGGAAATATAAGGTGAGCTACTTGTGTGATTAAAGATTTTCTAGTATCTATATTTAAAAAAAGAAACCGATGAAATGCATTTTAGTAATACACCTTATTTAGCCCTATTAGCCAAATATGTTATCATTTTAACTTGTGATCAATATAAAATTTATTTATTTATTTATTTATTTATTTATTTGACAGACAGAGATCACAAGTAGGCAGAGAGAGAGGAAGGGAAGCAGGCTCCCCGCTGAGCAGAGAGCCCAATGTGGGGCCTTGATCCCAGGACCCTGGGATCATGACCCGAGCCGAAGGCAGAGGCTTTAACCCACTGAGCCACCCAGGTGCCCCAATATAAAATTTTTAATGAGGTAATATACTTAAAAAAAAAATTCAGCACATCTTGATTTTGACCAGCCACATTTTCAAGGACATAGGCGGCTGGTTCTGGGCAGCGCAGGACAAGGCACTTTGAAGGAAGGCAGAGGATCTCTGTTCAGATAGGGCTTCTGAGGTCTCAGCAGGACCATTTTGAGGGGATACGTGGGGTCCTTGAAGAAGAAGGCATATCTGTAGATTTCAAAGTCATTGGTTGTCCCGGTGTGATACTGAAGCTATCTAGGGATCCTATCTGGGGACAGTAGGTCCTCTGGGGCAAGAGTGGTATTGTCATAGCTCTCCTTGGTAGGGTAGGCAGACTGCGAGGAAGAATGCCTGTGGGCACGGCTGGGGAGGGGCTCTTTCTTATTCTTGGAGAAGACCGGAGTCAGCCAGCAGTCTTGGCAAGCCTGAATCCTAATGGAGCAAATGGGAGCAGTAAGCCCTTACTGGGAGACTGTGCCAGGGACAGGGCACACCTCAGGGGCAGGCTGTGAACTCTGTTCTGGGTCTGGTTCCCGTCTCAGCGTCTGGCTTCCCATCTCAGGTCCAGGGAGCCCCAGCCTGTGAGCCCCAGTGCTTCTTAAGAATTGTTCTGCAGGGGCACTTGGGTGGCTCAGTGGGGTAAGCCTCTGTGTTTGGCTCAGGTCATGATCTCAGGGTACTGGGATCGAGCCCCACATCGGGCTCTCTGCTCAGTGGGGAACCTCCTTCCTCCTCTCTCTCTGCCTGCCTCTCTGACTACTTATAATCTCTGTCTATCAAATAAATAAATAAAAATCTAAAAAAAAAATTGTTCTGCAAATGTCGATCACCTTCTTAAGAACAGTGTTTCTGGGTGCCTGGGTGGCTCAGTTGTTAAGCATTTGCCTTCGGCTCAGGTCATGATCCCAGGGTCCTGGGATCAAGCCCAGTGTCAGTCTCCCTGCTCTTCAGGAAGCCTGCTTCTTCTTCTCCCCCTTCTTGTGTTCCCTGTCTTGCGCTCTCTGTCAAATAAATAAAATCTTAAACACACACACACACACACACACACACACACATATTAAAAAAAAGAGAGAGAGCAGTGTTGCTTTGGTTTTTGGAAAGTTGTGGTTCCTCTCCTCAGGAAAATGGATACCCCAAATAGGCACACACTTTTAAATACAGTTGTAGGTAGGGGAATCAAGGCTCCCAGAAGCATTCTTTGCCCTCAAGAGTAAGCATTTCCACTTATGGTGAAACAAAACAAAACAAAACAAAACAAAACAAAACAAAACAAACCAGGGAGTCCTTACGAGGCACAGAGAGCTGAGCCCCGTTCTGTGTCCCTCTGCTCCACATGGAGTCATTCACATTGACCAGAAAAGCTCTTTTTAACTTTATTGTTCCCTCTCTAGGAATGACAAGGGTGAAGTCTGCTTTTGAAGAGCCCACGTGGATAAGCTGTCCACAAGATGCCAGAACAGGATAGCTCTTTAGGACAACATGCTTTTTTTTTTTTTTTTTTTTTTTTTTTTGACAACATGCTTTTGTACTCGGGGAAGTGTCTTCTCATAAATCGTCCTCAAGACAACATGCTTTGGAACTCAGAGAAGCATCTCTTTTCACATAACCAATTACAGAACTAATTACAAACTGTTTTTATCTGTTCATTAAGGTAGATATAATTAAGGCAACATTTTGTTGAACTAGTTTGCGTGTGTGCTCGAGAGTAATAATTACTACTTTTATTTTTTTGCAATCCTTTCTAATTTGTCTTGGCTTCATCTAAAGCCACCTCCTGTTCTTCCTTGCTCTCTGTTCTCCATCAGAAAGACTTGGGTCCCTTGTCCTGGGTCCCTGCCACTGTCCTGGTCACTTTCTGCTTCTCCTTCCACTGTCTCCTCTAATCGGGCTTCCTCCGGAGGCCACCCTGATGCCGCGGGCTGGAGGAGTCCTCTAGGGTGCATCACCAGCGCTCACCATCCCATGGTTGCACCCACATGCACCTGTGACAGGGGCTGCCTGCTGCACCGTGAGCTTTGTAGAGTCCAGACCTCGTGTGTGTGTGTGTGCCATTTCCTGCCGTGTCTTGAGTGCCCTGGACAATGCCTGGCCTAGGGATCATGTTCAGTAAATATTGGAGGATTGGTTCATGGTAGATTTGGACTGGCTTTGCTCCTTGTTGGCCACCGTCGGAGTCTGCTCAGATCTTAACTGGGTGCAATTGTCATCCTATCCTCGACTCTCTACTTCCTCTTCCTCCTCCTGACTTGTGAATGTACACTTGGGTGTACATGCACACACATGCACACACACATGCACACACACAAGGGATGAGCCGCATCTTTTTACATCTCTTCTTTGCCTTTAGCCCAGAACTCCCTGGCCCTGATTAGCAGGCCTGACCTCCAAATTGGTCTAGAGAAGGAGAAAGAGATCTCTGTGCTGCTTATGAGAGGTGCATGGCCTTCAGGGAGGGGGGGCAATCTATCTTCTCAAGGGCCCCTGGGAATGACCTGTGCATCTATCACCTCTGCCTCTGACCAGCCACCTTTAGTTGGGAGGGCTCTTTTTCTCTGAAGCTCATAGTCTGGGCTCTGTGTCTGCCTTTCCTGCCCAGAGGTGTGCTGCTGCTGAGACAGGGGAGCTGGAGGCTGGAAACACACCTCCTCCCCTCCCCACCCCTGCACAACAGGAGTCTCAGGTGGGAGGGTGCCTCCTTCCAGACTCTCCAGGAGATGAACCCCCCCACCAGCCAGCACAGTGCTCCGGGCGGGAGGCCAGCCTGTAGTCCCCAGGGGAGCCTGGCCCCGGGAGCACCGCCCTCTGCAGCAAGCCCAGGGCAGTCCTCCCACAGCAGGCTGTGAGATCCGTGCCCCAGAGTTGAAGACCTTTGCCTGTGGAACCCTTTGCTTTTGGAAACAGTTTAGACCGTGGTGATGTTCTCCATGTCCCCATTCCCAGCCCGACTCTGCTCTGCTCCTCCCCACCTCGTGCCTTGTAGGGGCCTTTGCTCTGAACCTTGCCCCTTCCCAGTGTCCACGGTCTGCTCCACCTACTGCCCAGACCAATGAGAGGCCAGGGAAGGAGAGTCTGATGGAGGTAGGGGTTGGAAATGCCTTCACGCCTAAAGTTAGCATTTTAACCGCCCCCGCCCCCCCCAGTGCCCCAGCCTCTGCCAGCCGACCCTCCTGCCTGTCTCCTCAACCTGCCTCCTGCTGCCTGCCCATTCCTGCTCTCCAACATCTCACACTGAGACCAGTTCCCCCACCGCCTCCCCCAGCCTTGCTCCTTATTTTTCCCACCAGGATATGCAGAGTGTCCGCTAAGATTTTTGGAGGCCACAGACTTGGGTTCGATATTTGGCCATTTGACCTTGGATGTGTGACTACACCTCTTCGCACCTCTGTGTTTCCTCATCTGTAAAATGGGCTTAATACTCCCTTTCTAAGAGGGTGGTCAGGAGAATGACATAATGCCATGCACCTCTTTAAAGATTTTATTTGTTTATTTGACCAGCAGAGATCACAAGTAAGCAGAGAGGCAGGCAGAGAGAGGGAAGGGGAAGAAGGCTCCCTGCTGAGCAAAGAGCCTGATGCGGGGGCTCAATCCCAGGACCCTGGGATCATGACCTGAGCCAAAGGCAGAGGCTTTAACCCACTGAGTCACCCAGGTGCCCCAAGGCCATGCACCTCTTTAAGGCACACTTCTAAGCATGTGCTATGTGACAGATACTGAGCCGTGTGCTGCTGGGTGATGGTAGTGATTCAGACAGGATCTGGCTGGAAGGAGCCAACCACCGAAAGGCGGAGACAGAAAACTCTCACACGTGGGCACAGAGAGAGCCCAACAAATCAGCGGAACCCTACGTTTCCCCTGCATGTTGAGTGGTGTTGAGAGGCAGATGGATGAGAAGCCGTGACAGGAAGGGCCAGGGTGAGTGATCCTGAGGCAGGGTACACTGAGTGGGAGGCGGTTCTCACCGGAACCCCAGAGGGTGAGGAGAGTTCTAGGACTGGGGAGAGTAGACCAGGTGGAGGAACACTGAGCAGGCAGGCTCTTAAGATGAGAAATCCTCTGGAGGGCTTATTGGGGGTCTCTGTGGCTTGGGCACGGTGAGCAAATTCCATCAGGAAGAGGTGAGCCCAAGACAAAATAGACTGGATCCTGTAGGCCAGAGGTTCTCAACGTGTGGCCCCCGGATGGGCAGAACCTGTGCCACTTGGGAACTTGAAAGGAATGTGTGTTCTTGACCCCCATTGTTGATCCAGAGAATTGGAAACTCTAGGGGTGGTGTCCTGCACGTGGCTCAGACCACGCTCAAGCTTGAGTCTCTGCTGGATGAAGGGAAGGAATTTGGATATCCCTCCTCAGCGTGAGAAAATGCTATCAGAGGGTCTGAATCAGGGGACAGGGTGTGGAGGCAGGATGTGCTCTGGCTCATTGATTTTTGAAGGGTCCTCTGGCCAGAGGGCGGTGGGTGGCCTGTGCGATCCGGGGTGGCCATCGGCACTGGGCAGAGAGATTCAGCTGATGGCTGGAGTTAGCACTGTCTTCATCTCAGCTTCCCACGCTCATGCCTGGCCGTGCACATTCCGCTTCAAATGGATATTGAGCAGTCAAGCTGTCCCCTGCCCAGAGCTCCTGCCTAGGGCCTCTGCTTCAGGGATGGTACTCCCTAGGGCCAAGAAGGTTTTGCAAAGACTTGTGTTTGAGCAACTTCCTTATGGAAAGACTAGGAAAAGAAGTCCACTGGCCTGGGTCTGCCAGCCCATGTTCCAGGAAGGGAGAAGCGGGTGCTGTGATTGCCAGGGCTCCAGGGGCCAAGGACAGGGTCCTGTCTGCCCTGGGGTTGCCGCCCTACCCCCACAATCTTCTTCCTCCTCCCTCTGCAAATCTCCTGTGGGCGGGACTGGCAGAGGGAGCCTTGCCCTCTCCGCCCTTCCCACTGCCAGCCTGGCCCTGAAGTCCTCAGTTTGGGAGCTGTAGTGGAGGGTTTGCCCTTGTTGAGCTCCTGAACTTGTGGTCAAGAAGCTATGGCCCTCATGATCTCACCAAACCCATCACCAGCGGCCCATGTTAACAGATTATTTAGGTGCTCAAGTGCTGGGAATGTCGGCCGAAAGAGCCAACGTGCTCAGGGAACCCAGGAGACGCCGGTGAGCAGTCAGTGCAGGCAGGCGGCCAGGATGGGGGCTGGTATGGATTTCCCCGGGGGGTCCTGGCTTTGCGGCATGGCCTTGCCCTTCAGAGCCATTGTTTCCTCTTCTGCAAAGTGGAGACCATAGCAACCACTGGTTCGGCTCTTGGTAAAGACCGATGCAAATAGCCAAATCTGCAAAGTGACCGGCAGAGCATGGGCACATCCTGAGCATGTCCCTTCTGTTCAGCTATGGCGATGCCCCCGGGGACAGTTCCTACGGCTGCATCACACTCCGCTCTCAACTCAGTGCTCTAGAGAACAGCTGTGTCGTTGTGCCCAGGGACACCATGGGCTGGGGGCTTCTGAGAGGGCACAGTGAGGATGGTTTGATGCTATGTCCCCATGTCTGAGACCTCGGCTGGGAAGACTCAAAGGCTGGAGGTGAGTAGAATAGTAGGGGCGGGGGTGGCCAATGGCACGATCGGCTTGGTTCACGCATCTGGGGCTTTGGTGGGGGAAGCCTGGACGCTAGACTTGGCGGGGACCTCACGTTCTCCTGTGGCACGTTCCCTGACACGGCAGCACAGTGCTCTGGAGAAAAAAATGGAAACCGCATGGTCTTTTGTGGCAAGCCTTGGAAGTCACTCGGCGTTATGTCTGCCCTACCCTGTCGACTGAGTCACAAGCCCACCCAGATGCAAGGAGCAGGAACAAGCCTCTGCCTCTTGGTGGGGGGAGCGTCAAAGCATTTGTGGCTGTTCTTTAAATCTGCCCTAGTGACAAGCCTTCCGGACCAAAGTTGGTGGTGACCAGGCCTGCCACCCACCCCGTCGGGTCTGTGCTCCTAGCCCTCTCTGGGGCATGACAGGGAGTCTTCTTCCAGATGCTAAGGATGCAACCACACCAGCTCCTTGGAAGCCTCAGGATTCAGCTAACCTTGGCCTGTGCCCCAAGGCAGGGTATAGAGTCTGTCTTCCTGCCGCACTCCGAGGTTGGCTGAGCTGGGGAAGGCATGAATAACACCCTCCAGGTTCTCTCTCTCTCCGAGCATTTAAAAAGCAGTAATAAATAGATGAGAGCCTGGGAGGTGTGATTGATTTGTTTTATGAATCACAGAAGAGGCTGTAACTCATGGGAGATTAGGGCTGAAGTAAGTTGTACAGATCTTGCATTACACGTGGAGATTAATGGCTGATCACACGAGGCCCCACCGTTAACCCGGCTCACCCACGGGAGGTTTAAGAGCTGGGCCATACGGGCCGTCTTTTAATTCTTGAACAAATGCTCCTGGTGGTGTGCTGCCCTGATTCTTGCCACTGAGCCCCTTCCTGCTTGAAGCTATGGAGGGCTCAGGATGGGGGCGGGGGGAGTGGGACCTGGGGATTCCAACTTCCCCCAGGTCCTTCCTGCAATTTCTCGAAGCAAGGAGTGAAAGTTTTCAGGAGGGCGACAGAGGAGGCCGCTTCTGTTCCTCGCCCCAGCTAGCTTCTACTTGCTGTTCCTGGGGCCTGTGCTGAGGGCTCCAGCGAGTCTCAGTGGGAGCCTGCCGGCAAACCTCGGGGGTGTGTGGGATGGAACCCAGGGGACAGATGAAGAGCGTGGCCTGGGGGCTCGTGGAGGAGCCTGGGCAGGAACCCAGGGGAGACTGTCCTTTACTGCTTTGCCTGCTGTCTCAGAGCACTGGTTGCATCTGTAAAATGGATGGGGTAGGACTTTTGTTGAGATGCTCTGAGGTCTGTGGGGTCACAGTACCTTGCTCTTCCAAGGCGTTCAAAATCCAACCCAGGATGCTGCTGGAGACGAGAAAGGGACAGCAGAAGGACAAGTGACCACGTACTTCTGAGACCAGCGTGGCCTCCTGTGGGCGCCTCTGGTGCTGTACGTGGGAGCTCAAGGTGGAGGTCAGTGGGCCGAACCCACTGATGGTTGAAGGGATTCAGGCTAGGCTTGCAACCCAGCCACCAGATGAAGTTATGATGACAGCCCTGGAGGGTCCTTGTCATAGAATGTGGTTGGAATTCAAGAGCAGGAGGGCAAAGCATGGGGCAGACTCACCCTAAACTTGCGTATCCATCCTGATCAGAGCAGCAGCTGCCTGAGGTCCCCTCTGAACCTCCGTGGGAGGCCGGAGGCACTTGTGTCAGTGGTGGGCAGCCAGCGGGGCCACGGGGAGCCCTGGACACTCCTTCCTCAGTCTATTTTCACATTTTTGCTTCTGCTTCTGCTCCTCTGACCAGCACACCTACTGCCTGATGGGATTGGAGCTGGCGTGTGGACCTCTTGTCCCACATAGACCCAGCTGTTGGCTTGTGTCCAGCTGATTGAGTGAAGTGGAACTCTCGGCTTTCTGCCCACCTGGTCTTCGTACCTGCAGAGAAGACCTCTTTGGATTTTTATGGTCGTGTGCCCATATCCCACCAGAGTTCACCACATGGCTTGGAAATCTGTTTCCTGCTGGAACAGTCCAGATGAGTATTCATTGGGTTTGATCCACTAAATCCTGATACTAAAGATAGGGTCTCCCCACTCACATGCCCTCGGCATGCCGAGCTAATGTCAGAACAAATTAAGAAACTCCCCCTCCCCCTTCTCGCAGAGGGAATCCCAACACTAACCCTCATAGTCCAGGGTCTTTACATTTTCCACAAGAGACAACCTTTCCACCGAATGCATCTGCATCTCCCTTCTTACTCCACCTCCCACTTTTCTTGTTTTACTTTTGCATAGCCTTCAAACCTTCTACTTTATAACATACATATTTGTTTTAATTGTTTGCCTGTCTCTCCATACCCACTAGAGCATATGCGCCACAAGGACAAGGATTTTTGTCTGATGCATTTATTGCTGTATCCACTCCCCCGCCCCCGCAACTAGACAGTACCTGACACACAGTAGATACTTAATAAACACCAGTGAAATTAATTGACATCTGTGAAATTGATTGAGTGGGTAAGTGTTCACGAGCTTTCAGAGGTACCCGTCTCCCAGATGGCTCTCCCCCAACCCCGGCCTCTGCTGTGTCCTTGCTTGGCTCATGGACACTGACCCTTGGGCAGTTCACCATGGGCGTGTTGACCTAAGAACCACTCAACTTTGCTCCCTGGATTTGGTCTTGGCCTCTGGCCCAGGCTTTCCAGGAAATCCAAACCCAGCTGTTCTCAGTCTTGACTTTGCTATTCCTTAATGATCTCTGTAACTTCGTGGGGCTCTCACTCCTCTGTGTGGCAGATACATGAATGGTCAGCCCTATTGGGTCTGTTGTCAATCCTATGGTCACACAGCAGGTCTTTAGCTGGGCAGTCAGTCAACAAGGACCTACTCCAGAGAGCCAGAACTCTAGAGCCACATGGCTTGGGTTCGGTTTCTAGCTCTGCCACACATTAGCCTTTGGGCAACCTCTCTGAACTTCATCTTTTTTTTTCATCAGTAAAATGGACTTAGTGATGCTTAGTTGGAGGCTTCGATGAGATTAAGTTTGAAAAGCAAAATGATTCTGGCATATAGTAAGTGCTCAATAAATGTTAGATAATATCATTACTAGTGAGTCAGGTATCAAGCTTGTTTTAGGGGTGACAGAGATAAATGAGATGCCTTTCATGGATCCAAAGGACTCATATTCCAGAGGGAAGGGCCGACAAATTGCCAGAAAACTATAGTGTAACATATTTGAGGCTCTGATGGTGGAAACTACAGTGCCACTCAGGAGGGCTGCTTGACCCAGCCAAGGTCAAAGACAGGAAACCACAGAAGACCTCCCTGGACATGTAACACCTGAATGACTATGACTGCAGCAAGTAGAAAGTGTATGTGTTAGTACATTATTGCTACGTAACAAGTTGGCCCAAACCTTGTGTCTTCAAACTACACATTCATTATCTCACAGTTTTGGTGGGTCAGAAGTCAGGGCATGGATTACCCGAGTTTTCTGGTTCAGGGTCTCTCACCTTTGAGATGCAATCAAGGTGTCGGTTGGTTCTTAGGTTTCATCTGAAGGCTCAGCTGGCAGGAAGGCACCCCTCCAACTTCACTCATGTAAATGTTGGTGGGATTCACTCCTCATGGGCTGTTAAACTGGAGGTCTCAGTCCCTCACTGGCAGTTGGCCAGATGCTTCCTTCAGTTCCTTCTGCACAGCATGGAAGCTGGCTTCCCCCAGAACAAGAAAGCAAGAAAGGGGGAACAAGACAGAGAAGGCTTTTTGTAACCTGATCTCAGAAGTGACATCCCCTCACATTTCCCAGGAGCAGCAAATTACTAGGTCCAGTCCATATTCAAAGGGAAGAGTTCCAAAGGGCAAAGATCAGAAGGCAGGGTCACAGGGAGCCATCTTAGAATCTGCTGGGGGAGGTTTCTGATGGGAAGGGGGAAAGTTCCTCAGCAGGGAAGTTTCTAAAGGGAAGGGGAAACTTTGTGCAAAAGTATTGAGGGGGGTGGAAACTGCCTTGCATGCTTGGGAAAAGGCAGGAGGTGTGGGGGGAACAACCCATAGGAGAATGGTGGTGGTGACCCCAGGTGGAGGTGATGGCAGATGGCTTCGAAAAGCAAGTCAAGGGCCAGCATGTGGCAAGCCTTGAAGCCCTATATAGAATTTCTCCTTTAGTCCTAAGACAATGATGAGCACTGAGAGCAAAAAGGGAGGGAAGGACACCAGAAAGAAGGATGGGCATGGGTCTGTGCTTCTTCACGTGACCTCACATGTCTCATCAAGAGAGTGAAGATGGAGCAAGAGGCAGCATCTTGGGTCTGACGGGCATGCATCTCCATGCCTTAGAGCTCCTTCTTGTGGGTTCTACTCCCTGACCCCAATTTTGTCTTCCCTGACCCATGGTTGGATATTCTCCCTGTTCTTGCCAGCCCCCTCTGGAACCCTTGTGGGCAGCCAGTGTGTGCCAGGCAGGTCCCTGCTGGACAGCGGTTGAGAAGGGGCAGTGGGGGAAGGGGCAAAGGAGAATCCAAGGAGAGCAGGCAGACCCGCCACATGCCAGGGCTCAGTCAAAGATGTTCACAGAAAGAGTTAACATCTACGGAGGACACACCATACGTTGGGCACTGTGTAAAGAGTTGTAGAAACCGCATCTCATCAACTTCTCAACCAACCTCCTGGGCTAGTACCATTATTCATCCTACAAAGGTTGAGCAGATATTTTGAGAGGGGACTGAATTGGCGACTGGCAGAGCCAGGCCTTGACCCCATAGTCCAGCACCAGAGCCCAAGCTCTCAGACGCAGGGCTTCCCAGCGCCCCACCCACCCCGGGCCGCCCCGTCTACTCCTTGGATACAAGAGTGTTCTGCACCTTGGTAATTTCTCTTATTGATCATGACTCAAAGATAAACTTACTGTACAGCATTTTAAAATAACAGACAAAAGTAAGAAAGTAAAAACTAACTGCATACAACCCCAAGTGGAAAGATAATATGACCCTGCTTTAAATAATTTTTCATCTCTTATGTCTCTGGCTAAGCAGTGATGCCTGTTATATTGTCTTCTGGTTTGTTGTGGTTCTCCAGAGAGATGATGGAGCCTGGGTCAATGGCATAGAGCTTGCAGAAATTTCATCTCTGTTCCTCATCAGCTCTACGATTCTGGATAAGTCAAACTCTTTCCAGAAACACTGTCAGTGTGCTTGCTGTATTCCCCCAGATCCCTTTCCTGTTTTTGCACACACCAGCCAGTAGCCAGTGGTATGCCCTCCGGCTGCAGAGACTGCCTTAGCCTGCGTGCACAGAGAGCTTGAGCTTAATGTGACTACAGGCTATGGGCTGGGGTGGGGTGGTCTGTGTTATGCAGCTTGTCCCCCAATTAGGACAACTCTGAGGTGTGACCCTGTTTGCAGAGATTCCCTGGGTATTGAGCCAAACTTAGTCTGTAGGGGTCTTGGCTTCAACGAGCACCCGTGCTGACCTTGGTGCTTCTCGGTGCTATTTCTCACTACCTGGGAGTGCTTTCAACCATCTTTGTCTCAGACAAACCAAAATGGATAGACATTCTACAAAAATGCCTGGCCAATACTCTTCAAAAATGTCAAGGTCAAAAAAGACAGAGATTAAGAAGATGTTTCCACTTAAAAGAGACTCAAGAGTCAGAGTGATTAAATGCTCTGTATATGGGGCACCTGGAAGGCTTAGTCGTTAAATGTTTGCCTTTGGCTCAGGTCATGATCTCAGAGTTCTCAGATTGAACCCCACATTGGGCTCTCTGCTGGGTGGGAAGCCTGCTTCTCCCTCTCCCACTCCCCCTGCTTGTGTTCCCTCTCTCACTGTGTTTCTCTCTGTCAAATAAATAAATAAAATCTTTTTAAAAAAATGCCGTGCATAATCCTGGATGGGATCTTGAGCTGGGAAGAAGAATTGGCTCATAAAAGATAGCATCGGGATGATTGACAAAATCTGAATATGGACTGCACAAGTAATAGCATTGAAACGACGTTAAGTTTTGTGTTTTTAATTGTCATACTATGATTATATATGCAAGAACGTCCCAGTGCTTAGGACATGAACCCTGAAATGCATAGTGATAAAGGTGCCTGAATCCTGTCTCCAGCTTCGGTGAGTCCGAGGAGAAAGGACAGACAGGAGCTTCTTAGACCACTATTGAAACTTAACATTTGAAATTGTATCAGAATGAAAGGATCCTTTGTCTTAGGGTCTGTGTCTGGGAAAGCCAACGTGAGACCCTCTCTGAGCCTTGTGGAACAGGGTATATATACTGAACGGACCATAGCTGGGGGTTACCATGGTGGGTATTCAAGCCAAGCCTGGCACAGGGAGCAGAGACTCTATACACCCCCTTCCCAGTGTCAGCCACACATTCCTGAACACAGGGGTTAAGAGAACTGCAGAGAGCTCCAAAAACCTATTTCCAGGCCCCAGAGAAGCACACTGTTGTTCCCGGTTATCTGGGTCTGCCCTTGCTCACCCGGCTGAGCCCATGTCTCTGCAGAACCTTTCCCGGTCCACAGCTGTGGTCAGGGATTTTTGTAGATTAAAAGGAACTCCGGGGGGGAGAAGTTTTTCCTGGGGAGATCAAAGAGTCAGCCTAACATAAAAGAAACCGTATAAAACTATATATATGAAGAACAAAACAAAACCAAAAAAAAACCCAACCCAGGAGCGTGATCCATATGTCAGAGTTGATAAGGCCGAGCTTCCGTGATCTGCTCTATAGACTTGCCAACCGAGGCAGGAATGTTGCCTTGTCCAGAAAAGGCAGACGCATAAAAGGGAGATTTTTATGGACTTTGGCACAGGATGAGGCAGGAACCGTATGTCCAAGGATTTCAGAGGAATCTTTAGGACTGATGTGGTTTCTTTTACCCTGACTTTTAATCAGTTAGTGTATTAGCCAGGGTTCAACCAGAGGAACCAAACTGATAGGAAATAGGTATTAAGATTTATTGTAAGGAAATGGCTGATGTGATGGTGCGGCTGGCGTGGCAAGCGTGAAAACTATAGGGCAGGCTGGGGCTTGGGCATGGGCTGGAGCTGCTGTCCACAGGCAGAATTTCTTCTTCAGGGATATCTTAGCTCTGCTTTCCAGACCCTTCACCTGATTGAACGAGGCCCACCCAAGTTATACAAGATAATCTCCCGTATTTAAAGTCAACTGATTATGGACTTTAATCACATCAGCAACATACTTTCACAGAAACTTCTAGATCAGGGTACGATTAAACAACTGGGGATTGTAGCCTGGTTGAGTTGATACACAGAACTGATCATCAGTCACCAAAACCAGTTGGTGCTTCCTCCTAATATCTTCAGAATCCCTCCCCTTCTCTCCATTTTTGTTTACAAACCCCAAGGCCAATGGCTCATCTCTGGTGTCCCCGTGTGCAGGCCAATGGTCTCTGATCTGATCCAGCAAGCCTTAGACCAGGTCAGAAACAGTTTGGTTTATAACCATTGAATTTGGGGTAAATATCAACATCTTAAACTGGGTGGTTCCTACCCTTCATTTTGTATCAAATCTCTAAGCCTCACCTTTCTTTCTAAGCCTTCACACCTTTCTTTCCACCCATGATAATGGCTGATATTTTTTTCCCTTCAAATTTTTATTTAAGTTTTTGTTAACATACAGTGTAATGTTGGTTTCAGGAGTAGAATTTAGTGATTCATCAGTTCCGTACAACACCCAGTGCTCATCACTGCAAGTGCCCTCCTTAATACCCATCACCCTTCTAGCCCATCCCCTGAGCCATCTCCCTCCACTGCCCCTTACTTCGTTCTCTGTAGTTAAGAGTCTCTTATGGTTTGCTTTCTTCTCTTTTTTCCACCCCCTTCCCATGTTTTGGTTCTTAAATTCCACACATGGGTAGAATCATGTGCAATTTGTCTTCCTCTGACTTATTTCTCTTAACATAATAAACTGTAGCTCCATCTATGTCATTGCAAGTGGCAAGACTTCATGCTTTTTGGTGGCTGAGTAATATTCCACCGTGCGTGCATGTCTGTGTATACACATATGGACATTTGGGCTCTTTCCATCTTTCCGTTGTTTGGCTGTTATTGACAATGCTGCTATAAACATTGGGGTGCACCTGCCCCTTCAAACCTGTAAATTTGTCTCCTTTGGGTAAATAACTAGTCCTGTCATTGCTGGGTTATAGGGTAGTTCCATTTTTAACATTTTGGGAAGCCTCCACACCATTTTCCAGAGTGGCTGCACCAGTTTGCCTTCCCACCAACAGTGCACAGAGGGGTTTCCCTTTCTCCACATCCTTGCCCAAATCTGTTGTTTCCTGTGTTATTGATTTTAGGCATTCTGACAGGTGTGAGGTGGTACCTCATCATGGCTTTGATTGGCATTTCCCTGATGATGAATGATGTTGAGCATCTTTTCATGTGTCTGTCGGCCGTCTGGATATCTTCCTTGGAAAAATGTCTATTCAGGTCTTCTGAATTTATTTATTTACTTTTTCAGAATTTATTTATTTGAGACGGAGAGAGAATGAGAGTGAGTGGTGGTGAGGGGCAGAGGGAGAGAATCTGAAGCAGACTTCCTGCCAAGTGCAGACTCCAATGTGGAGCTCAGTTCTACAACCCATGAGATCATGACCTGAGCTGAAATCACAAGTCAGACGCTTAACCCACTGAGCTACCCAGGTGCCCCTTTTATGAATTTATTTTTGTGTACGGTATTAGAAAGTGGTCCAGTTTCATTCTTCTGCATGTCACTGTCCAGTTTTCCCAACACCATTTGTTGAAGAGACTCTTTTTTCCATTGGACATTCTTTCCTGCTTTGTGGAAGATTAGTTGACCATAGAGTTGAGGGACAATGGTCTAGGTTTTCTATTCTTTCCATTGATCTATGTGTCTGTTTTTGTGCCAGGACCATACTAGATAATGGCTGACATGTCTTGGACACCTGTTGCCAGGCACCATGTCCAGTGCTTTGCCTTAGATTGTCTAATCTAACAATCAGAATAATGGTGTTTTTATGATGGGGAAACTGAGGAATGGAGAGATTAGGGCCATCTGTCTCTACCCCCAAGGTAGAGCTGGCCTAGTCTATAATCCCACAGACTCTGACCACACAGCCTGTAAGTGACAACATTACCTGATGCTGTGTCTCTCAAGGTTCTCTTCTCATTTATTTGATGATTTTCAGCTTGTCCTTCAAAGCCTATCTTAAGGATCACCTCCTCTCTGAAGCCTTTAGATTTCGTGAATGGAACATACAGTCCGCTGTTGGGCCCCCATAGTTCCTGGCTCACTCTACCTTTCCTGACCGTTGCTATGACGATCGGCTAACTTGGCTGCATTCTCACTTGATGTAAGCTCCTCATGGAGAGGTAGTGTGTTGGCATCATCTGCTTCTGGAGTCCCAGCACAGGATCCGACCCATTATCGACACCCTTAATTATGGCCAAATGATTTACTTATCTGGGGACTTACTGTCTCTCTCAAGTCCCAGCTAACAGCCAGCAGGGGTGACAGTCCTCAGTGTCTCTGCTCTTTTGCTTTACACCAGTACATTCCTGTAATAAAATTACCTGTTAGATTCTCTAATCCTGGCAATTAACCCCACATCTGAACGATGATGGCCAACAGTCTGCTGCAAACTGGTGTCTGGCTGATTAACAAAGGCACAGCCATGGGGGCTTTTCCTCCTTGAAGGAGCCAAGTGACTGACTCCACTGCTCTGCCGCCAAACGAAATTCAGTCTCAGAATGACAGGGACCCCAGTCCCCAAGACTCCAGACAGGATGCTACTGGATTTTGCCTTAAGTGAGGAATGTCCTCTGGTTTGATGGGGGTACCCAATAATGTGTTCCCATAATGGGACCCGGAGAGACCATCATCATGGGGATTCCTAGAAGAGCCTAATATGCCCATTCTGGCAGAGAGCAGAGGCATGAAGCCAGAACAGTAGGCACATGAGATCTAGTAGCCCAGTTTGCCTCCCACCCCTGAGGACTGCTGTCCTTATACAAGATTTTAATGATGGTCTGTCCAGGCCCTGTGGAGGGAAAGACACATCGAAACCCTTGCTGTCCCCTTTATTCTGCCTCCGAGCTGGCGGTCAGCTTCATCCTCTTTGCAGTCATGACCAGTCTGCCCCCGACTTGCATGATTTCCCTGCCTGCCTCCACCTGTCCCAGCACCTTCCTCCTGGTTGCTGCACACCGTGGCTTCTCCAGACTGGGAAATTCCCACTGGTGGGGACTGTCTCAGTCATGCGTGTCATCCTGCCATCCAGCACAGGACCCAATAAACATGAATGAAAATGGGGCACAGATCACAGACAAGACACAGTTGCTTCATCTTTACAGACAGGATGATTGGCTAAGAGGTGCTCTAATTTCACTTACGTGCGTATACAGCTGAAGAAATCTGGCACGATCTCGTTAATTTTATTGGTCTTGACAATTATGATAATGAGGATTCTCCTTCTCCTTCCCCTCCACAGATCGCAGTTGGGATGTCGGGAATGGGTATCTGCCCATTATCCTTTTCGCTCTGTACCTTGGATGTGGCCTCGATCTCCCACAGGTCCCGGGGGAGAAGTGAGTTTGGGAGTTTGGGTTCATCAGATGGCGACTCTGACCATTGGTCAGATGGACTGGATGGTGGATTATCTGAGGGACGGTGACAAGAACACGAAACTCGGGGCTGAAACACCTGCGTCTCATCATGATTAAGGCATGGGCTCTACGTTGATTTTGGGTAAATCAGGAGCCTGTTTCCATATCTGTGCAATGAGGATAATCATATTTACCACGGAGCATTCATTGTGCCGAGTATTAAGACACAGTAGGAAACAGCCTGAGATGCGGAGCTCCACCTGATGGAGGAGACCGGCCAGCGATGAGCATGATGCTGATCCGTGATACCTGTGTCCAGGCGGAGGTCTGTGTGAGGTCCGCCACGGGAGCCCTGATGACTCTGAACTGGAGCCAGTGCCTGAGACCTGGCAGGACAGGGACGCTTCCCGTTTAAGGCTCATCCTCTCAGCTCCGCACAGTCCATGGCCCGAGCGGGTCCCGGGTTAAGCTCTCCGGCCCCATCCGCATATAATGATGAAGGATTTCTTTAGATAAGGGGTCCTGGACTCCTGTGATTTTAGCTCCTGGTGCATGTCAGTCCCAGGAAATAGCCGATGAGAGCTCTCTAGAGGCAGCATCTGGGTGAACTCGTAGTTGGCTCATAAGGATTGAAAACTGTCCCTCTAGTAAACCACACGAGAAAGGAGGCACACTTTATGACTTTGTGCAAAATGGAAGGTACAAATGGTAAGGTGGGGTCAAGGCAGAGGCCAGGATGGGAGGTGGCCCCTTTGTTCCGCGGGACCCCTCCATCTGCCCCAGCGGGAATGAAGATGACTCCAGCAGGAAACACATCAGTGCACCTGGCAGGGGGGATCCGGCTGGAGTGTGGTCCATAGGCACTGAGAGCCATGGCGAGGGGCTGCGTGGCCTCAGCCAGCTCACCTGGCCTCTCTCTGTGCCTTAGTTTCCTTCTTTGTGGTCATGGTGCTGAGCCGTGTGCAGGGAAAGAAAAAAAAAAAAAGGACGGTTATAAAGTTTGTTGATGACACAAATCGCTAAATAATAGCATTTAATTATTTATAACGTGTTTTGAGATCTTGGGATGAAAGCTGTGGGGGCAGTGGCATGTTATTAAATGGTCGTCAGCAACCTTTGTGCAGGTAATAGACTTAATTGCGGCGTTAATTGGACACCGTGGTGGCGAGGAGTGGAGGAGTGAAGGCCCTCCCATCCTGCTTCCTCCTCACCCTCTTCCCAGCCCTCAGGGGCCACTCCGGGGAGGGGGGGCAGAGTGTGCCCATTTGTTCTGAACCCTTTTCCTTAACGCTGGGCCCTCGCACCAGCGTCCTGGGCAGGCCCAGGATCCACCGTGCTTATCACCTGCCAGTGCTTCGTGGTCAGGGGCTTTGGGGCTTTTTGGGGTTGACGAGGCTGTTCTTTGCCAGCCCTGTGTATCAATCACTAGCTCTAATTAGACTGTAAAAGTCCTTTTCTCCACCCCCCCCCCGCCCCGTGTGCTCATTGCAGGTCACGTGGTTGATATGTAAATCTCAGCCCCCAGAGCAGTTTAATGGCCACAGTGACCACAGGTAGTAACTCAGGCTTCCCTATAAATGGAAAATAAAAACAACAACCCATTACGGATGATGGTAGGTCTGCAACCTGCACGCGGCACGTCGTAAACTTGAGGGATAGCTGCTGCGCTTGGCTGCGGACGGGACGGGGAGGGGGGCTCCCGGTGGCAAGAGGACAGATTTGTGACCTGCCATTTCCAGGTTGTCTCCCCGTCTCTGTCCTGGCCCGGCCGAACCACGGGTATAGAATGACTCCCCACCTGCCCTTCCCGAGGAGGCGGGACGTGGTGCTCCACAGCCTCCCGCGCCGCCTCTGGGTTGGCCTTGGTGGGTGAGACATGCTGTCCTTGTTCGGAAGCTGGTATGTGTCCTGGGGCAGGCTGGCCTCCCGGCAGGCCTGTCGCCCCTCTCATGGGTGCCACCGGTTCTGGAGGAGAAATGTCAGTGTAGTGAATGTGGAGGTACTGGCTCCTTTCGGTCACGGCTATAGCCCCAGCATTGAGGTAGGCCTGGTATATAGTAGGTGCTCATTAAAGACTTCTCCTTCTTCTTCTTCTTCTTCTTTTTTTTTTTTTTTGAATGAAGCAATGAATGAATAAGTCAAGTGTCTGGGTTTGGGAACCCGGGTCTGAATCCTGGGCCTGTTGCTTACTAGCCATGGCAAAGCGGGGTAAGTAGACCAACCTCTCTGGATCTCAGTTTGCTCTTCTGTAAAATAGAGATTAAGTGCCTGTGTACCTCGGTCATTGGGAGGGTCAAAACAGATGATACTTCTAAACATGCCTAACAGCACGTGTCCCCTTGACGCATGAGGTTATGGGGGCTTTGGCAGATTAAGAGGCTCAGAGCATGCCGGAGGGAGGACCCAGGTATCCCGAGTCGTGCAGATCTGATTCTCTTCCCTGTTCTAAGTGATGTCACAGACATTAGAGGGCATTTTCGTGGTTCCTTTGTCCACCCCCCGGGGGATCTGAGAGTCTCCAAAAACCATTCAGAATCTGATGTCCATTTCAGTAAGTGGGTGATTAGGGTCCTTGGTCTGTGTTGGGCTGGATTGGGGATAGGAGTGACTAAAGATTAGTCCCCGGTCTCAAGGGGTCTGGCAGAGAACATAGAGGCTGTGGGAAGGACAATGGAATACGGGCAGAGCAGGGCAGTGTGTTACACAGAGCTTCGTCAGAACCTGTGGTGGGAGAGCTCCAACTCTGTACGGGGGTCTCTGGGACAGCCTCACAGGACACACAGGATGCAGGATGAGTCCTGAGCAATGAGAACAAAGGCTTCTCTGGTGAACAAGGGGGTTGGGTGGAGATTAGAGACAGAAAAAAAAAAATAGGGTATGATTTAAAAGTGTGAGTGTGTGTGTCATTTTCACAGACTGTTGGCTGGTTTGGTAGGGAAGGAGCAGAGGTAAGTGGAAGAATGGGAGAAGATCAGGTTGGGTCAGGTGAGGAGGGTTTTCAGCCTTTTCTAAAGATGGACATTTTCTTAAGGGCACTGGGGAGCCACAGAGGACTATAATGAGGAAACTGATAAGAACATATTTATAATTTGTTTAACTGTTGTCTGGCTGCTGAATGAGACAAGGGACTCCAACACTAGGCACAGGCAACTCAGATCCAGATGTAAATAAACTTCACTGACTGTGTGCCACCTGTCTTGCTCTCTGCACATTTCATCTTGTTTATCCTCTGATGTGGCTCTGAGCTAGAGATCGTCAAGCAGTGACAGCAACCAGCAGACACTGGAAAAGGCGAGGAAGGACCCTTCCCTTGAGCTGTGAACGGGGGCATGGCCCTCCCAACACCTTGATTTTGGACTCCTGACCTCTGGAACTGTGATAGAATAAATTCCTGTTGTTTTAAGTCACCCAGGTCGTGGTTATTTGTTATGACAATCGTAGGGAACGAATACACCATCCACAGTCTATGAAGAAGACACTGTTTTAAGAAAATTGATTCTGGTAGAGACTGAGACTATGGTTATCACCTAGCAAGTGCTGGATCTGGGGTTCCAAATCAGGTTGACCTCATCCAAACCAATTTTGTTTTTCTTGTACTGCTGAGGACTGTGAGCAGCTCTCCTGGGAAACAGGTTAGCTATGTGTGGACGGTGCACCTCTGCAAGGTAAAAAAGGATGCAAACTGTCTTTGGGACGCTCCAGAGAACATTCTGGAAACTCACTTGATGCTAGTAGGGCCCACACAAACAGCTTGAAGAACAAGAGTCACTGCTTCCTTATTTTTTTCCCCATCAATCACTTGGGTCTCTCCTTACATTTTGGGTGCGAACCCCCCTGATTTCCAAGGACCACCTAGTGTCATGTTCTGTCAGAAGGGGGCATGCTCTGTTTCCAGATGTTAGGTTTGAGAACCACAAAGTCCCACCCGCTCCGTGGAATTTCGTTTGGGTCCTGTCCACATGGTGTCGCTGTTGAACACCAGTCCTGTACAGCCCTGGAACTGCGAAGGAGTGCGGTCCTCGCGGGTCTAAACCCCGCGCAGCTCGCTGCAGAGCTCTCCGGTGTAAGGGGCCCCAGAAAGTACCCACGCTAGCAGGCTGTCCACACAGCATGACTCCAGCACTTGGGTTCCCAAGCCGGGTGGAGGATGGTCTCTAAGATCGTTACTGAAATCGTCTTCCTATTTGTATTCATAGGCGCTCTGTCCCAGAAAGGTGAGGAGGAGGAGTTTAATCAGCTCAGGGGAGACCAGGCTGGGGTCTAGTTACTCCTACAGGGGGGCTCTTTTTCGCCCCTAAGTTTAAGTGAGGGCCCCTCCACACACGGTGCTCAGTGCTCTCATTTTATTGCATGTATTAGATTTGTCATCTTGTGGGTATTTGGTATTTACATTTGTGTGATAGTTGCATCATTATTTGTCCCCATCTCCAAGCAGGGACCCCCTGGGGGTGGGTGCCAGGCATGCTCCTCACTTCCATATTCCTAAGACCTAGCATGAAGTCAGGACCTCCTAGAGACTTTGCAGCTATGAACCAATACACGACCAGAGGCCGCCGTTCCAACCTCCGCTCCAACCTCGGCTCCTGTGCAAAGTGTCTTGTCTGGGAGGGCTGGGGCTCCTTGTCTAATCTGCCCAAGCTTCTGCTTCCCCCTCTGAAAAGAGGAAATAAAAATATACCCACTTCAAACGGCTGTTGAGAGGACCAAGTAACATCGTGCCTGGTCCAGAGCAAATACTCAGTATAGAGTAATTTAAAAAAATGGGGCGCCTGGGTGGCTCAGTGGGTTAAGCCGCTGCCTTCGGCTCAGGTCATGATCTCAGAGTCCTGGGATCGAGTCCCGCATCGGGCTCTCTGCTCAGCGGAGAGCCTGCTTCCCTCTCTCTCTCTCTGCCTGCCTCTCCATCTACTTGTGATTTCTCTCTGTCAAATAAATAATAAATAAAAAAATATTTAAAAAAAAAAAAAAGTTCCAGCTCCTTCCTTCCCTCGTTTTCTCTTACTGCTCACCTCTCTTCCTTCTAGAGTTTTGTGTGTGTATGTGTCTATCTGTGCGTGCATGCGTGTATGTGTGTTGTGTATATATGTGTATGTGTGCGTGTGCTTGTGTGTTTGTGTGTGTATATACGCCTATGGCTGTGCGTGTGTGTCCGCATCTCTGGCATAGCAGACTTGCCCTTGACGAGTGGAACCAGTAGTAAATCTTGGGTAGAAGAATCTGTGCTACTCATTCAGGCCTGGGAGGCCTGGCCCGGAGAGGGCAGGTAAGGAAAGGAGAGCACTAAGAGCTGTCCTCACCTGCCCTGATGGTGTGTCCGCCCCCGCAAGCCACGGGCAGGGGAGGAGGCCTTGTTTGTAGTGAGGGCCAAGTGCCCACCTACCTGAGTCCGTCTTCCACCTGCGTCATCCTGGGTCCTTCTGGGGCTCCTCCTGGCCCCTAGGCTTGGCACTAGAGGGTGTGGAAGGTAGAGGACAAGGGGACTTGTGGGGGCTTCCTTTTCTCCCTTGAGAACTGAGCAAGGGCAGTTCCCAGGGAGCCCTGGGGCTGCTACCCACTGGTGACCTTGGCTACTTGTAAAGCTCTTCGTGCCTCAGTTTTTCTTTTCCTTTCTGTATAATGGGAATTTTTGAGGTAAGAGTAGAACAGAGTCTTAAACACAAACATATACAGAGGTCAGGTAGCGAAATGAGTGAAGCAGGCCAATTGCGAAAAAAATGCCATCCTGACCCAAAGGGACAGATGTGTTTCAGCTTCAGCAAGCTGTTGCTATGGGAGAAGTTTACTCATTTAGAACTTCTAGCTTTCTATTATTCACGAGAAGGCAGAAACCTGGATTTTTACAGGGGCACTTGGGTGGCTCAGTTCATTAAATGTCTGCCTCTGACTCAGGTCCTGATCCCAGGGTCCTGGGAACCAGTCCCATGTCTGGCTCTCTGCTCAGTGTGGAGCCTGGCTCCTCCTCTCCCTCTGCCTGCTTCTCCCCCTGGTTGTGCCCCCTCCCCCATAAAATAAATAAAATCTTTAAAAAATTGGGATTTTTGACATTCAGGTTTTCTGAAAAATTCTATGTGGCAACAACAAGACATCTTCGTGGTGCAGGTATGGCAGTCAGGTCAATGTTTGGTGATGGGTGTGTACTAAATGCTGTATAATATATACCCAAACTGGGTGCTGCTTCCCCTGGGATGAAAGAGGGAGAGAACTAGGTGTAGGGAAAGACACAGAGGGAGATGTGGAGGGGAAAGGCAGCCGGGAACACTCAAAAGAGCTCGAGGAGCAGGGAAGGCAGCGATCTAGTTGTGAGCCTCCTTCTGGTGCCCGGACACACTCAGGATCCCCCTGCCACTGTCTTCATGGCTGCGGGTAACATTGCCTCAATGCTGGGATGTTCAAGATGAGGGCTACCAGGATGTCTGAATCCTCGCTTGTTCTGCTGGGATCAGAGGGTAGGATGGGCTCTTGTTTTCCCTCATCCACCATCACTGAGCTGCAGGAATGGGGTCTCCAAAATGAATGGAGTTTAGTTCAAAGGAGGGATTCCTGAGTTGCTCTGTCTGGCTTCTGATGTAACTGGGCTAAGCCAGCTGATGCTGCACCCTCTGGGTTTACAGATGCCTTCTAGTACTTTCTGGGCCGGGGCTGGGGTGGCGCATGTCAGTGAGCTCAGCTGTCCACCTACCCAGATGCTTTCTTTCTACAGCACCCCAGTCAGTGTCCAGGGAGCTATAACTGCCCTGGGCAAGTGACTTCAACTTCCTGAGCCTCAGTTTCTACATCTATAAAATGAGGATAATAACACTTGGCTCTCACGGCTGTCAGAGCATCTTGTGTGCTCCTCTCTGTCTTTCTCCCCATCTTGCATTTGCCAATATTACACAGAACTCTTCTCTTCCAAGCAAGGGGGCTTTCACAGAGTCCGGCCCTGTCTCTTCCTCCAGCATCCACCTGGGGCCCTGAAGAGAAGAGGCCCAAAAGGTCTCTGTTTATTCACTGAAGTCATCTGTTGACACACGTAAGTGGAGACCTCAACACGTTTGCTCTGGAAGAGTTTAGGCTTCTTCAGACTTAGAACTGGCAGAAAGAGGGGCAGAGGGTGGTTGAGGTTAATGTAAAAATGGGTAAAAACTTCAGAGAAGAGAAGCTCAGTGGGAATGGGTGGAATGTGAGTGAATTAAGTGGAAGATATTTTTTTGAATATGATCCTAGGCACCCAGGCCAGTGGCCAATGAGATGCATGTGGTCTGGGATCCACTCCTAGAATTCCCAGCCATGAGGAAAGACAGACACTGTGCAGAATTGGAAGCTGTAGAGAAATCTACAAGGAGACGTGCAGGGCACTGTGGGAGGAAATACAAGGAAACCAGCAAGCTTTGGTGCAGAGTCCCTCAGGTGAAGCATGTAGACATTTTAAACAGTAGTAATAGTGACTAACCATTACTGAGGGCTTCCTGTCTGCATGCATGACCTCATGAAATCCCCAGCACCAGCCACTGAAACGCTGGGCTTCCAGAAGCCGTGGATCTGGGAGTGGAAGGGATGCTCCCAGACACGTGGCCATCCAGTGGTGAAGACAGATTTGGGTTCTAGACCTCATGTTTGTACAGCACATGGACACAGAGAACTCTGGGCCCCATCTAGTTCTGCCTGAAGGTTGGCAACTCGAGTGACACCGAGGGGCTGACCTCAAGCTTCCCTTCTGTTCTCTTCCTCAAGGGCATGAGCACTTTCTTTCTGGAGAGAGACTCTGGAAAAGCAGACATGCTTGAGGGAAGGCTGGACACAGGGAGGAAATGATGGAGGGCTCCTTCCATCTCTTCTTCTTGGGTGATCGCCTTGTTGTCATTTTCCTTCAGGGATGCACAACCTCGGGATTCATTCAAACTTCCCAGGAAGGTATTTCTCTAGAAGGCTCCTACTGCCTAGGAAGTTGGGCCTTCCAGGGATGTTTCCAACTTTTCTTTTTTATTTGGCATCTATTAAGGTTGTGGAGATGCCTGCAGTCTGTCTTCTGAAGAGTGAGGGATGAAAGGAGGTGCATGATCTCCAGCTCTCTGCACTGCCTCCTTGGGCTTCATGGAATATCCCATTGACCAGCCCCTGAACTCTGCAAATGAGGAGGGAGCATACTTTTGAAGTCACTCCAACACTCTGACGATGCCAGAGGCCCATGGAGAAGGACTGGATCCATGGAATACAGTCATCCCAGACTCAGGCAATAGCATGAAGCTTGACCACTAAAAGTGTGCTTGGTGTTGGAAGTTTTCTTTCATGCAGGTACTTGCCTGCATGACTGTGGCAAATGTGCCCTGCTGGGATCTGATCTACCAAGCAGAGGAGAGTTGAGCCAAGTTTTAACTGGGCCTTGTTGAACCCAATGAGAAGAAGAGGCACAAGGCATATTTTTAGAACCAATTGGACAACTCCTCTTTGTGGTTCTTAATGTTCAGACACTTTCTTCTTCTTCTCCTTCTTCATCTTCATCTTCTTCTTTTCTTAACTTCTGCTTTCCCTCTTCATCTGGAAGTGGTCAGAACCAAAACTGAAAGTAATGGCATCTAGGAGTGAGGCTGACCTCTCTTTAGTGGAGCCTTCCATCTCAGACTGGCCAAGGTGAGGCTTAGGTGATGGTTCAGTTTGGTGAAAACTTCATAGGACGGCCCTGTATTTAGTGGTAAATTCAGCAAGAATGATGACTATGTTCTTGATGCCAGGACTTGTTCTTGGAACTAGAGATTCAGAGAAGGGGAAGATATGGCCATCCCTGATCTCTTAGGACCTCAAGGACTGAAACCAGACAGGATACATAGTCAAATAATTTATCTCAGTGTGAAGACTTAAAACAGGGCTTATATAATAAAGCGTTGTGGTTTTATAAAGAGAGGAATGGTTAATTCTGCTGGGTCAGGGAAGGTGGTTGGGGCAAGCTTCTAGAACTTTGGTTTAAACTCTAAAGAACTTGTAACCTGAATAAATCTTGACATTCCACAGGGCTCAGTCTACTTTTGGTGTTGTGACATAAGGACTAGTGAAAAAAGTAAATGTAATTTTTAAAAAAGATTTATTTACTTATTTATTTGACAGACAGAGATCACAAGTAGGCAGAGAGGCAGGCAGAGAGAGAGGAAGGGAAGCAGGCTCCCTGTTGAGCAGAGTGCTGGACGAGGGGCTCAATCCCAGGACCCTGGGATCACGACCTGAGCTGAAGGCAGAGGCTTTAACCCACTGAGCCACCCAGGCACCCCAGTAAATGTAATTTTGTAAAAGTAGTTAAAGTCTTGGCATGTCTGGGTGGCTTAGTTGGTTAAGCAGCTGCCTTTAGCTCAGGTCATGATCCCAGCGTCTTGGGATCGAGTCCCACATCGGGCTCCTTGCTCAGCAGTGAGCCTGCTTCTCCCTCTGCCTCTGCCTGCCACTCTGTCTGCCTGTGCTCGCTCTCTCCCTCTCTCTCTCTGATAAATAAATAAAATCTTAAAAAAAAGTAGTTAAAGTCTTTATTTAGTTTCTAGAGGAAGTGCTAAATGGGAGAGGAATTACTCTAATAAATGTCCTTCCAATTCTCCAACTCAATATCCTCCACATGGAGGCTTCCCCAAACTTTCTCTGTCTCCCAATCTCAACCGTCCATACCATAAACTTTCCCAACTCTCAGCTCTCTCATATTTTTAAAAAATGCATCTCTTCCATGTTCAACCATACCCCAGCTCTTCATTAAATGGATAACTCTGTCTTTGCGTTCTGTAGGCATTTTAATGAAGGATATTGCCCTGATTCCCCCCGAAGGAATGGGGAAGGGACATGATCCTGAATACTCATCTCTTCCTGATTTCTATTCTTGTTGCTGTTCAATGGGGTTTTAACTAAGGTGGGGATTGGAAAAAAGTGCACCCTGACAAAGGCATAGGACCATAAGAGAACACAGTGCATTCAGATGTGAACAGAGCTGGGGATGATCTGAGGAAGTAGGAGGGAGCTAAGGTGGGAGAGGTTAAAAAGGGCTGGATTGTGAATGATCTTGAAACTAAGGATTAGGAATCTAGATCTGATCCTAAGAGTAATGGAATATGTTGAGGGTTTTTTTTGCTAGTTTGTTTTTAATTGGTTAAGATGGGATCTGTTTTGGATGCAGGAAGATAACTCTGGTGGCTTGTAGGAAGTTTGGATGGATGGGAGGAGAGGCCGGTAGCCAGAAAGCCCATCAGGAAACTGTTGCAAACACTGGGGAATGAGACCTGAATTGGGGTGACCACAGAGATGGAAAGGAGGGAATGGATGTCAAACCTATTTCAAGATGGAACAGGCAGGGGACATGGCTTCACATGCTCACCAGTTTTCACTCATTTGTCACAGTGATTGTGAAAGAAGGTCTCAGACTTAACATACATGGATCTCCAGTGCCTCAGCACCCAGTCTGGGTGCACAGTAGGGAGAATAAACCTGTAATTAATTACAAGTCCAGGCTTGGAAGCCTCTTGCTGAAGAAATGGACCAATGGATTCAGATCAAGCATCTGGGTGGGGCTTTCATACATTTCCAGCTTTCCTGGCAACTTCCCACACAAAACTCTGGTCTCCAAGGACCAACCTGGCAATACCACTCTCTTTCTCAACCTCCTGCTCCTCCCTGCCTGGCCTGAAGTCTAGGTGGAAGCCTTAAAGACTTCTTTCCCAGGTGCATCTAGTGGAGGAGAAGGGACATAACCTTCAGAGACAGACAGATCAGAACTCAAGTCTAAACCCCACTGGCTTGATGAGTCCCCTCACCTCTTAGAGCTTCAGTTCATCATCCAGAAAATGGGAAAAAGGACCTCCCTGAAAAGGTGGTAACATTATGAGATGTAAAGACCCCAGGCCATGCGCTTACCACATAGTAGGTGCTTGATAAATGTTAATTTGATTCCATTGAATTTGGCTTCCATTTTAGCCCCAAGTCATTTCTTATGTGGAGAGGAAACTGTGTCTGGGTAACTGTTCTAGTGTTCATTTTTGTCCTACAGATGAAGACACACACACACACACACACACACACACACACACACACAGGCAAGATGAAGATTTTGAAATATGGTTTGTACCATCTTACTGCTGGAAACTTGCCCGTCTTCAAGCTAGATCCTGACTTCTGACTCCAAAGGACTTTCAGAGACAAGGTACCCATAGGATGATGACACACAGCACTTAGTTGGCCAAGGGCCCAAGAAGCTGGATTCTAAGAGTTGCCATAGAAACCTTGAGTCTCTGAGATTTCAAGGTTATCTTCAGTCTTCTTAGCTAGAGTTGCTGGCCAAGTGCTTCTCTTGACAAGAGGTTGGACAGAGCTCCATAGGAGATCAGACCAGCTCATCATGGTCTCAGGATGGGATCACACCCCTCTGTTGTAACTGTAGAAGGAGAAGAGCAAGGGAAAAGGAACGATCCATATCTCAGACTCAGAAGGTGAGACACTAGAGCCCTTTGGCCACAGTTCTCAGGCTGGAAACTTAATGAAGAAAACCTCGGGGAATCTCTTCTTTCTGCCACAAGGGCCAACTGAACCCCCGAAAGTTGTATCAGGAAAGGGCTTTATATTTTACAGACACTTAACTTAATTCAGTATTGAAACAAAAAGGAAGAGAGGAATTAAAACCTGGAAGCACACATATGACTTTGGCCATTGATCTGCCCAGTGAGCATTGGCCTGGAGTGAGCTGCGTGGGGAGAAGCAAATCTGTCAGGTGGGTGTCAGCTTTAAGTTCATGTGCCTTTCCATTAGCAAGTGTCTTGCAGTACTAGCCATGGTTCTGAGAGTTCAAGGTTTGAATATTTTCATGCAACATTGCCCGGAGTGCCCATCTCTTTTATCCTTTAGTGCTCAAGTGAAGAAATGGTGATTTGTTCCAACTCTGGAGACAAATCTGACCTTGTGGACAGATTGAGAAAAGGCATGTGAGTCCCCCCAGTATGGATCCCGGTAGTGATTAATGATGCTCACTAGCTCCCAATTCTTTTTTTTTTTTTCTTTCTGAGTGTGCAGAAGACTGGACAACTCTGTGTTTGGGTGGAGTGTGTGACAAGTTCTAACTCATGCATAATGTGCATTACTACTGGGTCACACTATTTAATTGAAAGGGCAAGAATCTCCAAAGCTGTCTCTTTCCCTTTGGCATGGAGGCAACTGGTGGCTGCTTTGTGGGCCTGGGGCCCTGAGTGACTGTGATAAATGGAAACTCCGTGTCTGTCTGTGGGAAATGTGGCACTGAAGAGACATCAATCTTTGTGCTTTTACCTGAGATTTTTGGGCATGCTCATTATAGCAGCATAACCCAACACATCCCGACTGATATAGAGAGTGTTTACAGGGGGATATTGAGTACTCGTGATTGTCACCTCACACTGTGACTTGACAATCTGGATTGTGGTGGCTTCATTTGAATAGCAACAGGTACCAGCAGGAAACCTATTCTCTTCTAAGCACTGTGCTTGGTACTTCACACACATGATCTCATTAAATCCTTATTACCATGAGATCACTAAAATCACAGAAATGAGTTTGGAGGGGTTAGATATTATACCCAATTTAAAATGGCAGGGATGGATTTTTAAGGTCTGGTTTTTCTGACACGAGAGCTAGTGTTCTCTCTATTCTATCACTTTGTGCTGGCAGCCTTGGAACTGGTATCCCCCCGAGAGAGCATGAGGGGGCTGGGGGTTTGGCAATGGAACTGCACTGCTGCCTTTGGGCCCCCCCGGGGCTGGCACAGTCACGGCCATGCGCCAAGACTCCGAGTATGTCCACGTACTCCTCACCTCCTCCTACACTAATGATATTTACTCTTGCCACCCTGGGAGGGCGTTCCACGGCCTAATTACCATTTAGAAACCTCTGAGGATGGAAAACACAATGTTTAGTGCTTAATGGTTAAAGGATTCATGTCAAGTCTAGAGAAGACTGGGAAACATGAGCGTTGTTGGCACAGGGCAGGCCCGGGACAGTAGGGATTCAGAGGAACAAAGGTATATGGTGTCGTACAAGGTCAGGGACAAAGGCTCTGCCATGTCTGCTTAGGCTAAATGCAGGACTCCTCTACTATTTGAGTTACGTGGCTATGGGGACCATGAGCCACCTTGGGCTCTCCTACATACCCCTCTGGGGCCAAACCTTTGTTTATGTCATGCTACCAAACATACAGCAACCCATTTTCTGAACATTTACTTGGTGCCTGGAACCTGGATTGTGAGTCTGAATGACATAGTCTCATTTGTTCTTTGTCACCAAGGAGGTAGGCACTTGTTCCTGTTTGGAATCGAGGCTCAGAGGGTAGAGGGACTTATTCAAGGAGGCAGGGCTGGTGGGCAGCAGAGCTGAACCCAGGTCTGTTTGGCTCATAAGCCTGGGTTCTTAAACTAATACAGCCACGTATCTCCTTTGAACAACGTTTGGAAGCACAAAGCCAGGTTTTTTGGAGTCACAGTGATCTGACTCTGAGACCTTAGACTGTGTAGCTGAGTATCTTAATCTCTGAATCATGATGACCACTTCTCTAAAGTGGGAATTGTGACTATAGATAGATAGATAGATAGATAAAAAATTACGAGATTTGAGGCTTTCCTAAGGGTTTTTGGTTCTTGGTTTTTAAAGACAGTTCAGTGATGACCCTCCCTACCCTAACTGAGGAAGTCATCACTCTCTTGAATATCTCTCGAGATGGTCAGCTCACCACCTTGCAAAGCATCCCTTTCCAAAGTTGTATGGTGCGCTGTCTTAGGGAGCTCTGCCCCAGTAAAGTTGCAGCCAAGGAACAGCCCTCACCCCCAGGGGACGGGGGAAGAGTAGGAGGAAGAGAGGGGGTGGGCATTTAATGGCTGCATCCTGGTGGGTGTCCAGGGGGACACGCCTGTGATGGCATGACTAGATGGTGATGCTGGGCCATTTTCCTAATTGTCATTAATGACACCATCTGGTCTGAACCTCCCCCTTCTGCTTTCTCTCCTGCCACACCTTGCTGAACCTCTGCTCTGACTGGTGACACCTGACCTGTCGATATCCCAACTCGTCTGCCAACACCAGTTTCTAGAAGCTGGGGCAAAGGATGTACATTTCCAAACACAGAGTAGGTTCTGGCATCTCTTGCCCTGGAAGCAAGGGAAAGCCTGGTTTTCTTCCCAAGTGGGTGTGTTAGGTCTTCCATGGCCCAGGTAATTAATGGTCTGGAGCAGAATTCATTCCTGGCTGATTGGACATGGCATCTGGTAACAGGAGGTGGACTGCCCACAGACTGTATGGGGACAGAGCAAAGCAGAGACGTACAGATCCACAGGCAGAGGAAGGCACAGGGAATCAGAATGGGCAACAAGAGGGAGAGAAGGAAGGAAGAGAGAAGGAGAGAAAGAAGGAACGGAGGAAGGTAGGCAGGAGGAAAACCATAGGACATACCTTCACGGATGCTGTTTTGGGGGAGGCAGGGCTCCTTAGGCTCCCTCCTCTCTCCCTCCCTCTCTTCATTTTGCCTTAGTTGTACCAAGACTCTTCAGTCCTAAGGGGTGGCTGGGAAGAAGAGAAAACCCAGGTGCTCTAGCCCTGCCACTTAGCTGAGTCACTTCAGGCAAGTGTCTTGCCATCTCTGAAACGTGATCTTTGCCAGGAAAGGGAGTTCTGCCCTCTAAGGTGGACACAGAGTTGTCCTGAGCTGTATTGCTCACACTCCTTGGACTCCGGGGGATCCCCAGCAGAAAGTTAGGGCCCTGCCTCGCAGAATAAGGCCTGTAGGGCCAAGGCTGGGCCGCCTCATGGGGGGCAGCGGCATCCCTTGAGAACATTTCTTGCTATCCGTGGGCAGAGGCCTGAGTATTCCTGGGTCCTAAGTCCCTCTGTAGGTCCCAGCAGTGGCTTCTGGGAGGACAGCCAGGGGCATGGGAGTGGCACGTTGAGGTGAGGCCTGGTGGGAAAAGGTCGCCGGGCATAGCTACAGTCTACTGCGTGCTCTGCCCTGTGTTTTGGGCTGGTACACTTTTCATTAACTTCACGAGGTGGGTTTTACCATCCCCATTTGAGGAACATGAGGAAACTAAGGCAGAGAAAGGCTGTGTGTGTGTGCATGTGTGTGTTTGAGTGAGGGCAACTGGTGGAGTCTACACCTGCTTGAGATGCAAAAGCAGAGAAAGGCTCCGGTCCTTGAGGGGGTCAAATGCTCTGAGTGCCCCAGAACATGGCCTATTGCGCAGCCGCTGTAGCCTGGTAGGGGAGGGGCGGCAGAAAATCTCTTTCCTGCTCCGCGCTCTGGCCGGGACCAACTGGTCAGAGGCCCCAGCCCTCCTGGACTCTCCCGCCACCCCCCACACCTCTCACTGTCCTCTGAGCCTGGCTGACCATGACTTGGGCCATGAAAGGCGGATTGGCCATGAATGTGTGCCTTCCCCCTTCTGGGCCCCAGTGTTTCCAGCTGTAGAGGGAAGAAGTGGCCCTTAGGCATCTGTCACTCAGATCTGAGTCTGTTTCCCTCCTAATAGACTGACCTGTGGGTGAGGAGGAGGTGGAGGCCCGATGGCTCTGACCTTGGAAACTCACAGTCAAGGGAAACGGATTTAACACAACATCATCACACAGACATTTTCGAAGTTCAGAGTGTGCTGGGTACCAGGAAGGGAAAGCACGAGGCCCTACGAAGGATGGTATCAGGGTGACTTAATTGAGACTGTGACTTAATTTAGAAGGAGTCCCTAGGGAATGACAGCTCACCCGAGGTGTGAAAGGTGAGTAGACTTAGTCAGTGCTGAAGAGGGTCCTGAGCTGCGGACACGACCTGCGGAAAAACCCTGAGGTGGGGACTAGGCAGGCGTATCAGACACCTTTGCCGGGAGCCCATGTGTTATTTTGTCTCATCCAGATAAAACTCCACGAGACCTTGGGGCGCCTGGGTGGCTCAGTGGGTTAAAGCCTCTGCCTTCGGCTCAGGTCATGATCCCAGGGTCCTGGAATCAAGCCCCACATCGGGCTCCGTGATCAGCAGGGAGCCCGCTTCCCCCTCCCCCCCACCCCGCCCCTCCTGCCTCTGTGCGTGCTTGTCATCTCTGTCAAATAAGTAAATAAAATCTTAAAAAAAAATAAAAAGACTCCAGGAGACCAGCTCTGGTCAGATCCCCCATCAAAGCGATGAGAAAAGCCAAGTTCAGGGAGGTACGGTGGCCAGCATTTATTTTCATTTCCCATGCTTTCTTCTGCATCTCAGGGACTGGGAGTCCAGCAACCACATTCCACAGATTCCCTCACCCCAGAATTCTTCCTGTGAGCAGGCTTTTGCCCACGAGGTGGGTTCATGGGAGATCCAGAAGGCAGAAGGCCCCAGAAGCCATTCTTTCTTCTCAAGCAGTGATGGACGACGTGTGAACCACTGTCCTCTCCCTGCCTGTCTCCTGTGCCTGACCTGCCCAGAGGGCACCTGCAGCGGTTCCTGGTGGCCTCCGGGAAACTCCACACTTCTGCAGCAGGGCCATGTAACTGGCTTTGGACTGTGGATAGGACATGGACCAGAACACTAGGGCAGACTCTGACTTTCTCTCCTCCAATTCTGCTGTACACTTTGCAAACACTCTCCCAATTAAGCTCCTTTCTGCTCTGTGTATTTGTCTATTCTAAATACCTCATGTAAATGGAATCATATAGCACTTATCTTTTGGTGTCTGGTTACTCTGCTTAGCAGAATGTCTTTAAGTTTCATCCAGATCATAGCATATGTCAGAACTCCCTTCCTTTTTAAGGCTGGCTAATATTCCATTGAATGGAGAGACCACATTCTGTTGATCTGTTCACCTGTCGATGGACAGCTGGGTTGCTTCCCTGTTTGACCTCTTGTGAGCAATGTTGCTGTGGACAGGTGTGTGAGAGGGCCTGAAAACCTCATTTGTCCACCACCTGGTTTCCAGCTGCCCAGAAATCTCCACTTTACGTTCCCCTGCAGGCAGGTCACCACTATCGCATCTTGGAGGCTGCAGGATGGAACACTGTTTTCCCAAAGTTGATATGCAGGATTGTCAATCATTCTTTGCAAAACCAGGCTGTCTTCCGACCCCTCTAAGATGCTGATGGGGCTGGCTGGCTCATCAGGCTGAAGAAGGGTCTGAGTGGGGAAGGTGAGGGATGGGTGAAGTCTTAGGGTGGTTTGAGAAACAGCAAATTAACAGCCAGTCTCCGAGCCCAAGAAGCAGACACTGGAGATACCTCCCTGCTCTGTCCGACAGCTGGCTCGGAACCCTTCCTATCTGATGGGTGTGCTGTGGAGCAGGAGATCACAGGTAGGTTTGGAGTGAGTCGTGCTCCCAAAGTAAGATATCTAGGTTACCTTGGGTCCTTGTGTTATTGCTTAATTTATGCTTTTACCCTACTTACCCCTGTCCACAAAGCTGGTTCTCCACAACTGGTACTACTTGCCATGTCTCCGTGGGACAGAAAATTTGCACTAAATGCTGCCTGCCTCGGACACCTGCTGAAAATGGAGCCAACTCCCCACACCCCCATCCTAGTTTCCCCACCTCCTCCTTCCCCCCATGTCTCCTCGTGTCTCCCTTCATCTTTCCTGGTGTTCTAGTTTGCTCCACACCTGAGTCCATGACGCCCAACACCTCCTTTGGGACACAGGTTCTTATTTAACCTTGAGATCAGGGAGTCATTCCCCAGAGGCAGAAGTCTGTTCATCTCTGATGTGGTGGGCCCTGGGGCACATGGCACTTGGCATCTCTTTTATCCAGACTGGGCAAGGCAAAATTGATGTCAACAAACACATCATTCATTCAGTCATTTATATCAGTAGTTAATTGAGCACCATCATCAATAGAAGTAAGAGTAAGAACACAATGACAGTTAATGAGGGGGAAGTTAACCAGGAGGCTATATTTTAAATGCACTTAACTGGGACCTGGGGCTCAGGCAAGATTTTTTTAAGGAGGATCTGATGTGTAAGTTGAAACCTGAAATATGACTGGGAATTTGCTAGAGAAAGAAAAGTATTTCAGGTTCTGGAAACTGCATGTGCAAAGGCCCTGTGGTGGGAGAAAACAAGAGGGCATTTGGGGACCTCGAGAGGTTTAGACAGACTTAAGAGTTGTTTATAAAGGACAGTGTATGTGGAAGAATCTGGCTGGGAGGTCCTGTAGTCTATAGTACACAGATTCCTTTGGGTTTTCTCCAATTTTTTTTTCCATCAAATAATCCTTTTCTGGAGAACAAGATTAGTCTCAGGAGTAAATTATTGCAGAGAAGGAGCAAAGGTCAAAAGTGTGGTTAACTTCGTTTTTTTCTTGTGCTTTGCCTTCTCAGACAGAGGGGTCTCTGTGGGGGTCCCCCCCGACTTCTGAGTCTGGTTCTTCTTCTTCAGGCTCCTTTCCCTGCCTACATGTCCCCCCACTTTTCCAGTTCCTTATCTAGCCACCTTTATGTCATTCTTTGGAAAACTCTACCCCTTCTGCTTGTGAGTTCTGAGCTGCAGTGCTCAGTCTTGGATAGGCAGACCCAGCCTTGTCACATTCTGGAGGGAGAGAGACCAGTCAGGAGGTGTTGGGGTCTCCCAGGACAGAGCTGGTGGCAAAGTGGGTCCAGAGGAGTGGCCGGGCATCAGAAGTCTTCAGGAGGTCTTTTAGAAGGCTTGAGCATGGCTTGGATGAACTTACGGATGGACATAGACGCTGAAAGAAGAAACACAGGGAGGTGAGGAAGGGCAAGGGAGAGGGGCTGGATTCTTTGAGACCAAGCTGTGGAACTCTGGATGCACGCAGCACAAACTTGGGCAAGTCATTGAACCCCCTGATCTTCCGTTTTTCCATCTGTGAAGTGGGGATAAGAACAGCATCTGTCTCAGAGGGTGGCCAAGAGAACGAAATGAACAACATTCAGTGCTATGATTGGCACATCCCAGCTCTATCTCACTCTTGGTTAAATATATGCTGATATGTTCCAATAAACGCACGGTTACCATAGATCGCAAGGGCAGAAGGCTGGAAAGTAGAGACGAGAGATTTCCTTTCCAGGGTCATCGCTCCTGCCTGTGGGGTAAATATTTGCAGGGTTAATGTAGAAGCATTTAAGAGAATCAATTCTTCCCAGATAGCTGCGGATTCTTTGGAGGGCCTTATTTGCATGCGAGCAATTAATATGCCAATTGCAAACCCAGCTCCTCCACTCATCTGAGTTCCCCGGGGGGGACTAGTTGGTGGGAGCACTTGAGGCTTTAGTTTGAGTTATGGTATGAGTTCTAGAGCAATAAAACTACAGACCACTTTAAAAAAAAAATGCAATTTACTTCTCCTTCTTCTGACTGGTCTTCCTCCCCATTAGCCTGGATTCATGGAATGTCTGGAATCACTTTGAACTTCCTTGTATTTTGGTTCTGAATGGCAGGCTGCTGTGTTCTGAGATGAGGACTGTGGGACTGCTGTGAGGGCCCCCCCACCCTCCTCTGCCCCCCAGGGAGTCTGTTTGAGCGGCCTCTGGGGGGCAGCTGTTGGAATGAGGAGGTAAGCATTGCACAGCACGCCTCTCCAGGCTCGGGGCTCTCCAGTTTTCCCATCCAGAAGGCTAGTTGGGTCCCTTCTATCCGTTCTTTCCCTCTGTGTCAAACACAGCCCCAGACTCGGTGGCTCAGAACAGTGGCTTGTCTGCCTGGAAGGTCTTCTGCTGGGCTCACCGGGGCTCATCCTGGGGCTCCATCTAGTCCGGTCATGGACCCGGCCTGGAAGCCATAGATTTGGATGCCCAAGCCCCTCTCTGAGGCCTGGGCCATCCTGACCCTCCTCGCATTGCCACCAAACTACATGTCCAATCCGAGAGTCAGTGTCGGGGAGGGGACTGCAGCAGTGCGGACTCCGAGAAGAGGGATTTGCTGGGGTCACTACCGTGGCGATCTGCCCTGGGAATCTATGCACTATTTTCCAAGATTCCCAGGGTCCGCTGATTCACAGAATGGTGATGATGCAGATGCTGCTAATAACCCCAATACTACCATTAATAACCTACACCTTTTTATTTAGTACTTGTTAAGTTCTGGGGTAGAAATGATGTGTTCCGTATTTAATCTTCTCAACAATTCTGTCAGATCAGTACCCCTCCCAGTTTGTAGATGAGAATACTGAGGTTCTTTCTTTCTTTCTTTCCCTCTCTTTCTTTTTTCCCTCCTCTTTCTTTCCTTCCTTCCCTCCTTCTTTTCTTCCATCCGTCCGTCCGTCCTTCCTTCCTTCCTCTCTCTCTCTCTTTCTTTCTTTCTGAAAGAGAGAGTGAACAGGTGCGTGAGAGGGGCAGAGGGAGGGGGAGAATCCCAAGCAGACTCCACACCCAGCCCAGAGCCCCGTTTGGGCCTTGATCCCATGACCCAGAGATCTTGACCTGAGCTGAAACCAAGAGTTGTGTGCTTGACTGACTGAGCCACCCAGGCACTCCAGACCGAGGATTGGAAGGTGAAGTTTGTTTCTCTTAAGTGCATCTAGTGTCTGTAATCCTTTCTGAAGTGAGAGGTCTGTGGTGGGAAAAGCAGGCCCTGGGTCCTTCCAACCCTGGCCGAGAGATCTCCGGACACAGCTAAATCACATTTCCAAAGGAGGTCCTCTGATGTGCTGAAATGTAAGCAGCTTTCACCAAAGAGCAGTTTGATGAGCTGAGCATCTGTGAATCAGAAACACGAGGTTGATGTTTTCTTCATCCGCACAGGGGTTTGGCCGTCTCCAAGCTCCCTTGGCAAGCAGGACTTGGGCCCTGCCAAAACCTGGAGCTCTGGCAGAAGAGCGTGGACCTTCCGGTCAGGCCAGGCCTCCCTTCCTGCTGTTCAAATCAGAGTCCCAGCCTCCTGCGGCTTCTGGCTTCTCCCGCCACTTCTCCTGGCCCTGGAGCCCCAGGGACAGAACAGCAGGAGGCGTTTGCCCAGCCCCAGACCCAGTGGAAAAAGATGGCACAGAGCATGGTTTCCTGGAGCGCTGTCAAGCAGCAGTCCCTGAAGTGCCAGGAAACCCAGCGACGGAAATTGTGGCTGCAGGACCCATCCACGGGGCATGCTGTCGGGAATCAGTTCAGAGTGAGGAGGAGTGTGGCCCCACAAAAGGGCAAGACTTGCCCAGGGCCGACCAGGAGGTGACCTTGCCGGATTCCTTTAAGATCATGGGATGTAATTCTGAGAAAAAGCAGCTTTCAGGGGGAAAGAGTTTAGAACAGACCTGGTTCCTCAGGCTTTTCTATAATTGTGCACCTTCTCAGAGCCTTTACTCTCTGAGGGGTGGGGCCAAGGTGGGGAGCAGGGTTGTGGCAGACTAAGGCTGTCATTCCTCAGGATGCCTTAGAAGGGTGCTGGTTTAAGTGTGTTCTCCCTGCAAGGGCCAGAAGCCAAGCCTCACGGCATAGGGATCTCGTCTGCTTTACTCATATTCCCAGAGTCCAGTGCGACGTCTGGCACATGCTAGGTGGCAGACAAATAGTGGATAAGTAAGTAAATGAATGCATAAGTGCACGACTCACTGCTTTCTTCATTCTTCCGTCTTCCCTTCCCCCCTCCCATGCTTCTATGTCTTCTTTTCCTCCTTCCAAGTATTTACATGGCCAGCTCTGTACTGATCCTAGGGGCACAGTAGAGAAACAAAACAGTGTGGTAAGTGATGGCTTCATTATAATTTTTGACTGCAGGTGAGTGTCTGCTTTTGTCCAGTAACCGGAGAAGGTAAGAGATGGGGAGCTGCCCAGACCCCTCGTGGCAGACTGGCTCCTGGTCAGTCAGGGTCAGACCTCGGGCTCCTCCTTGCTTTCTTGGATACCCTTAACATCTCATTGCCCTGAGGTCCTGGCAAAACAGGTCACCAGCCCCCAGTTTTCCTTGCCTGTTGCCGCCGAAGCAAGCCACGGGCCGGTGACCTCTGGGAGAAGAGGGCCACATCTGTGTGCTCCCCAGGGCACGTCTAAGAGCTGGTGGGAGCTGGCACCAAGGAACCCTGGATGGGCCATGAAGCCTGGGGATGAGGCTACTTTAAGGCAAAGGTCCAGAGGCAGAGGTGAGAAAGAAACAAGAAGGGCAGTGGATGTTGGGACGTTCTGGAGTTCCCGCCCATGGTCCCAGCTCTGAGGGTTCAGATGCCCCTCCTGTGAGGACTGAAGGATGGACCCTCTAAGCCTCCCTTATTGAACTCTTCTTTTCCTTTCATGGCCAATTCTTCTTCTGGGGATCCAGAAAGTTCTCTTGGCTCTATAAGGAACCTTGCAGGTGCTGTCAAAAAAAGCAGAGTTGTTACTCAGAAGGGAGAAAGCTTGTGTCCGTATACGATAACCAGTTTGCTCCTCATTAGCTGAATGCTCCAGGTCTCAGAGCATCATGGTCGGGGGAGACCCTGGGACCTTTTCTAACCTCATGTCTGCCTTGGATGCCTGCAGTCAGTAGTGATGGTATTTGGTCCGTCAGATGATGGAGCTCCCCTTGTTGGATTCAGGGCAAGGATCTGAAAGTGTGGGCAATGTCACCATTGTATTAACCTTTATATGTGAAACCCACTTCAGACCATGGTGAGGTGATTATGAGAAAGGGGGACTCAGGGGGCTTGCACCAGGACCGAGCCACTGCAGTGTTCAAAGCACTGGCCTAGGGCCTGTCCTCAGGCCCCATATAGTCCTGCAGGGCAGGGTTGTTGCCCCACTTCACAGATGAGAAAACTGAGTCCAATGAACAAAAGTGACACATCCAAGTTGGGGACAGGGGGTTTGAAATCAGGTGTGGCAAATTTAAAGCCCGGGTGATTTTCAGACCACCTTCTGCCTCCTGTGATCAGAAAGGTGTGCCCTCTGAGGCGGCCTCCTCTTGGGAACCTTGGTAATAGAGGGGGGAGACCTAGGGGAAAGACAAGGACAATATGCCCAAAAAGCCACATGGGAAGGGGAGAGGAGTAAAGGTACTCCTTCATTCATTCAGATAATACTGAACATTGCCTATGACCAAAATGCCAGAGATCCAGCAAAAAAGAAAGCCAGCCCCTGACCTTGGAGGGTCAGTAGGTGAGTCAGGTATTTTTCAAGTATCTGTTGCACAAAAAGTGTAAATTGTAAGAGATTCCTCTTGACAGCGGTCACCTCAATCCTGACCTGTGAGCAGTGCTCAGAAGGTGAAGTACAAACCACTAAGAGATATTCTGAGAGGGCTCTGGCATGGTCAAGGGGGTCAGGGTGGCTTCCCTGAGGAAGGAATACTTTAGCTGAGATTGCAGACAAAAGTAGGAGTTAGCAAAGTGAGTGTGATTGTGGAAGGGGAAGAACAAGAAATGTGCCACAGATAGTCAAAAGCACATGCAAAGGCCCTGCGGCAGAAGGGATCCTGGTGCCCTCTGAAGAATAATGAGCAAAAGCCTGGGTGGTTTCTTGAAGTTGGAGCAAAGGAAACCAATGAAATAGCTCAAGCAAAGGAGGAGGTGTGGTTAAATTTGAATTTGAAAAAGACTCCTCTGACTACTGTGTAGGAGGATAGGTTTCCTCTTAACTCCTGAGAGCAAGCTTGGCAAGAAGGGACTGGGTACTAATTGGCAAGTCAGTTTCTCTTGCCAGGGTTTAGTTTTCCTCTTTCCATAGTAAATTTGGCTGTAGTGATTGGTCATTTCCATCTAGTGCAGATGATTTCTCTTCCTCATGCCCTGTGTTGCCTCTCAATAGAACACTGAGTCCTGGGGCTGAAGAGAGTCTTTGTCTCTCTCAATCTTTTCTTATACGATTTAACACAGACCCTTCCAAGGTGAGTTCCCATGTGCACATGGACACATACATGTAAATATCTGGAAAGAAAAAAGGTAAGATATATATCACCAAGCGGTGATATCTAGTAAGACGAAAAATGCTGGGGTGCATAAATTCTACCAGCTGGCATCAGTTTTCGAGAACTGCCTGCATTTGGGCAAAAAAAGTGTGGGTGGACGGTCATGTTAGCGTTGTTTATAAACAGTGGAAAAACTTGGAGCCAACCTAGAAGTCCACTACTTGGCAACTGTTAAAAAATTACGGCATACACATGGTATGGAACAGTAAGTAGCCATTAAATAAAATCAGTGCAACCTTTGTGTGCTCAGATGGCAAAGCTCTAAAGCATTGTGAAGGATGAAAAAAAGCAAGTTGTAGAAAGATACATCCCGTGCAAAAATCAGCATAGAAATGCACCCGCCTCACCCCCCAGCCCTAGCCTTTCCTCTGAGCTTCTATGCCACATATAAATACCATACAAAGACCAGAGACTTGTAAGAGAAATACTTAGCTGATAGTACTGGTTGTCTCTGGTCGGGGTCAGGATTGGAGGCGACTGCTGTCAAGGGGGATCCCTTGCCTTCTTAATAATATTCTACTTTTTAATTTTTTTATTATTCTATTTTTTTTAAATGAAGGATGCATTTGGCAGATTTCAGTGCAACTTAAAATCAATTGAAAAAATAAGATAGGGTACTTGAACATACTCAGGAAGATATTGACCAGATTTTCTGGTTGCAGAGGGGCGGTTTCCGGTTCCTGGGGTTCTCTATTGGATTGTCTTTACACTTTGCACAATGAGAATATATTCATGCCTTTTTGGTGCACTAACACAAAGAAAACATGAAGAGGTTCTTCTAATTTGGTCTTCTTGGAGTGAGCTCAGCAGCTAGGAGCACTGGGGGGAACTGAGGCCCAGAAACCCATGTGACAATGAGCCAGCCTGCGGTGAGTCAGTGAGCGAGGGAAGAAAGAGCCATTCCCAGAGCCCGCCGAGTCACGTGATACTTGAACACAGCAAACTGGCTTGTTTTGCAACCCAGGCAGGCCCTTTAACCACAAGCCTGCTGGCTGGCCCCATGCGGAGGGTGGGGGGGTGGGAGATGATGCCAGCACTCTTCCCTCGATGAGTCATGCTTCTTCCCGCAAGAGCTAGGGCAGGATGTGGAGAAGATGGGTTTGGGGGGCAGAAGTTTCTGCCTGTAGGCCCTGCCAGGCAGGGTGCCCTGGAGGGTGACAGGCTCTGGGGCCCTTGGGGAAGTCCCCGATGGGACTGCTGCTCTCCTGTGTAGACTGATATAATCATGGACAAGGGCTGCAGACCACTGTAGTGAGTTCCTGCGTGGTGACCAAAAGGAGGTGGGGTTTACAGGCTTCCACTCCTGAGAACACACTCACAAGCAGGGCACTGTGCCCAAGTGATGTGATCTCTTCCAGGGCAGGGCTTGCTGGCCCCTCACTAGAGATGAGGAAACTGAGCCTCAGTTTCCTCAGGAGGTAAGGGACTTGTCCAAGATCGAAGGTCCAAGCTGGTAAGTGGCTGAAACATGATTTGAAACCAGGTGTGGCTGAATTCAAAGCCCAGATGGCTTTTACCATGTTCTGGTTGCTTCTGGAAAGGTGTGTGCTCCCAGATCTGTGTCCTTGGAAGCTACTCCTGGTGGGTCACACTCTCAGGTTTGCTGGTGGAAGGGAAAGTCGGGCAGGAGAAGTGGGAAATCCCCTGAGTTGGTAACAAGAACCTGATGCACTATCTCCGGGGACTTCTCTGCCAGATGCTGGACTGAGCACGTTACTTGTGCTCCTTAGTCCCTTTGACAACTGGTGAAACAACTATCTATGTTCTAGGGACAGGTTCTGTCATCTCAAGAGGACATCTTAAGAGGTTCAGATAGTGAAATGACTATCCAACTGCACAGCTAGCAAGAGGAAGCATAGTTCAAAACTGTGTCTGATTCTAAAACCCACCATCTGTAGTTACCCTTTGTGCCTACAGACACACATTCTCTGCGAGGCCCAGCTCTTGGCTCTTTTTTTCTTCTACTGTTTGGGCGAGTTCTCGTGCATGCTCAAGACCGCATGGGGGAATCACCTCCTCCAGGAAGCCTTCCTCAGCTCCACAGCAAGGGGTTCTGTCTGTGTTCCCACAGCTCCCTAAACACATGTGTCTGTTACACGTGCTTTTGTGACCCTTCCTCCTTATCGTCCCAAAGGACCATGAGCTCTTTTAGGGCAGAGATAACGTGATAGTGAATTTTATGCATCAACTTGACAGGACTAAGGGACGTCAGTGAAACATTTTTGGGTGTGTCTGTGAGGATGTCTCTGGAAAAGATGAGCCTTTGAATCCATAGAGTAAAGACGATGGGGGAGGGGAGGCAGGCATCATCTAATCTGTTGAGAGCCTGACCAGACAAAGAGGCAGCGTGAGGGTGAATTCACCTTCACGAGGTCTGAGGGAATTTCTGCCCTCAGACCTCGGAACTCCTGGTTCTCAAGCTTTCCACCTGGGAATGGGACATCTCAAGTCTTTGGACTCCAGCTGAATTACACCACCCACTTTGCTGGTTCTCCAACTTATAGATGGGATTTTCAGTCTCTATAATCACACGAGCCAATACCTATAATAAGTCTCCTCTGATACATATACCTCTGTATAGCCTCTTGGCTCTATTTCTCTGGACAGACCCAACTAATGCAGAAGGTATCATATTCACCAACTATTTTTTAAAATCCTTTGGTCATATTTTCGATCCAGAGGCAAGAGCCATGGTTATGTCATGAGCTTAATCAACCCATAGATCTGGGTTTGAATCCTGACTAGTCTGCGAAATATTGGGTCAATAACTTGACTTCTCTCTGTTCCATCTGTCAAATGGGGAGTCCAAGGTTACTCCTCAGTGTTGTTGTAGGGATTAAGGGAGATGTTTATGGAAAGTTCTGAGCACAGTGCCTGAGGCACAGAATGCATTCATATCTGTAGCCTTCCAGTCGAGCTCCGTCAGGGGTCAGCAGATGACTGGCTGGGAAAAAATATGGCTGTCCTTCTGTATGACTGCCCCGTGGCCATTGTGAGGACCCAGTCCAAGCTTGAGTGCTGCCTATGATTTATAATACCATTCCCTGAATATACCACTTCTTATTTTTCAGAGGGTGGTGGTTCACACCCCCATTTACAGATGCAGAAAAGAGGTGAGAAGAGGGACCGAATAAACCCATTAACTAAAATTCACATATAAAATAATATAAAGAATCAACAAGCATTTTTTAAAATCTCCTTTCTTAATTCTGTCTGAGGGAATCACAATAATTTCCATCCGTCATCTGAAGGAAAAAAATTATTTTTTTATTATTTAAATTATTATTCAGATGTGGCTGCCCAAATCTGATGAGGGTGGGTTCACAGATCATACAGACAAGCACTACTTATGACCACCCAAATTCTTACAAACTTGGGGGATGATGTGATAACATATTGTCACACCCTGATATTTATCCTGAGAAAACAGTCTTGAAGAATAGATATAAGCAGAGATGTGTATTATGTCAGTGTCTGTAGCAGCAAAAACCTGGGTAAACCTCGAAGGACCGTTGATGGGGGACTGGCAAGTCAAGTCGTGGTTGTCATTGTAATTGTCAACGATGTCCTTGACGCAGGTTTCATGGAAACACACAAGCTGTTTATTACACAATTACCAGGAAAGCAGAATGTGACCTGGAATTTACTCTGTGAATGCAACTCTGTGAAGTTTGTTTAAATGTGAACAAGATCAGGAAGGTCAAAAGGAAAAAGAAAGAGTTTCTGGAGGGCGGAGCTGTGGGTTGCTCTGATGTTTGTTGTTCAATGGAGTCGCTATTTCTGGGTCACCCTCTAAGTGGCCTGAAGAAGAAATCCCCTCACCCTGGGATTTCATACCCAGAATCCTTCCCACCAAGCTGTCTAGCCTCTCTTTGCCTGTCCTGCAGACACGTCACTCCAGCCATCCCTAGAACAGCTCCCATGCCACCCTCGAGATGCAAATCCACAGAATGGCTTCTTGTCTGGGTCCCAAAAGCTAAGCAGCCTTCACCAGGGACCTACAGAAAAGGCAAAGCACTCTGAGCTGGACTGGAAGGATCCTTCTTGGAGCACTCTCCGGCACTGGCCAGCCCAAGCTGGTCTTGCAAAATGGTTCCTGAGAGCACTTTCCATAGAGGCAAAGAGCCTTGCAGGGGAGCGAGGCTGTGTTAGTCCTAATGGGGTTGATGGGAGTCCCATTAAGTTAGGGACTTTTGCTGCGCAAGAAGCACGCAGGGGAGTCCTGCCCTTTTGCCCATAGCACCATTTGCAGCTTTAGACAAAAGGGAGAAACCATTTTTGTTGGGAGGGAGGGAAGTCCAGAGGGACCCTCAGAGCAGCAGGGAAAGTGCCAGCCACCTTCTACCTGGGATCCTCTTTGGTCTCGATAACACCCAGCAGCCTCCGATGATGCAGACCCCTGAACCCTGCTTCCACCGGTCTCCATCTCAGCCCAGCTGCCGGGCACAGACACACATCCCCACTCGACACCCCACCCTGCCACAGAAGCGTGATTTTCCAACCCAGCTGGGCTGGTTGAAGGAGCCAGAGAGGAGGTCTTGAGGATGATTCTCCTTCATTGCCATTCATGCATGTGTTCATTCATTCATTTACTCATGATCTGTTCTTCATTATTAAGTACCACCTGCTCTGTGCCAGACATTATTCCAGGCCCCAAGGAGATGGCAAGACCGTGATGGGCCTGGGAATAAATAATACACCAGCGAATAGTAAAAAGCTAGGAAGTTGTATAAAAGAAATCAACAACGCAGTGCTCTTTTCCAATGGAGAACAAGGGGTTAAGAGTGAGGAGGACAGACCTCCCGTGCCTGGCATGGCCACTGGAGACCTTTCTGAGGAAAGAGGAGAGTAGGAGACTCAGCCAGCAATGCAAGAAGGCAGGCCAGGGGTCTCCCAGGCGGCAGGAGCAGCTGAGCAGGGGCGTAAAGTGGGTGCTCTAGGCATGCCCTCTGCTCGCCTTACTACCCTTCCCTACCCTTCCCCTCCCCCATCCCTACCCTTCCCCTCCCCCATCCCTTCCCTTCCCCTCCCCCATCTCTACCCTTCCCCTCCCCCATCCCTACCCTTCCCCTCCCCCATCCCTTCCCTTCCCCTCCCCCATCTCTACCCTTCCCCTCCCCCATCCCTACCCTTCCCCTCCCCCATC